>NW_025968695.1:1967-11047 GCF_021869965.1 Rhincodon typus | reverse complement strand
GTCAGCCTTCCTGCTCCTATGATGCTGCTTGGCCTGCTGTGTTCATCCAGCTCTACACCTTGTTATCTCTGCTTCTAACAATGCTGCTTTTGCAGCTCCCAAGCAGCTAATAACCAAGGACAGCAAGTATGTCCTAAAAAAGTGAAAAAGATGAGGAAGAGAGAAGTAAAATTTACATCCAAATTCATAAAATGCTCATTGTTGGATTTTGAACGCCCATTCATGGAAACAGTTAAATTTTCTAAATATTAAAATCATGCCATTGAAGGAAAGATAAGGTAGCAATCATTAACATTGCATGAGAAGATCATGCAGAAGTTCCTCAGTTTAGTTCTTTATACATTCATTGTATTATAGCCAGCCAGAGATTTCTATGTAATGGGAAAAAAAAATAAATAAAGCCGAATTGTACCTGATAACTTAATGGACTATTTCACTATTACTGTGTACCACTGAAGAACATCAGTTGCTGCCCAAATCATAATGGACCTCAACTGTCAGATATTTGGACTTATTTTGCAAAACGTCCTGAAAAGAAAGATTGAACTGTTTGGGTTTTCAAACAATGCACCCTCATTGGAGAACTTTCCATTTCGATTGGGGTGTTGGGCAGGGTAAAAGTTGTGCCAAACCGTCAAAAGGTGTGGAAGCATTCAGTTAAAATAAATGTGAATAGTCTCAGGAAGTGACCAAAGTATGTGGACCTGACATTTCCCTACACCAAGTTAAGCAGGTCACGAAAAGACTCCTCTCAATCTGTCACACCAGAATTGCTGCTAAATTCTCAGTCAACAGCTCTTTTCAAGTTTCATATTTATATCCATTACTTCTATGTCAAATGGAACAATGGCTGTATTTGTATTTGGAAAAATTAGCCATGCAAAAATAGCTGCATGAACCATATTTCGCAAAATATGTTGGAACATACATTTCTACTTTTCAAATTTCTAGCATCTTAGAGTTTGCAGGACAAGATTGATGCAGAACAGGAGAAGGCCTGCCAACAACAGTTTAAACTGAAAATCTGCATGATAATGAGCCTGCAAACCTCATTATCATTCATAAAGTTGCAACCTGCCTTTCTGGAATGGGTTGGCAGCTAAATTGGCTTTGAGCTTCAGTTACGGCTGGAAATGGTAGAGCAGGAAATGGGAACGGCTGGGTTGGGAAACAAATGGCACACACTTTAACCTTCTTGCCTGATCCAAATTCACCACTCTTTTTAGGTTAAGATTCAGCCCTCAGTCTCTGGGTTGCTAATGTCAACACTGTAACCACTATACAATGGTAACTGATCATCAGAAATTGACAATCTTTGGAAAGCACAATAATATACCACTGACGATACACATTTATGTCAATTAAACTGCAAGCAATCACAATATATTTGTAACAATTACAAAATATCTCTAATGCCATGTCTAGGATCCCAGCTATCTGTATTCACCGAAATACAGATCCAAATAATAATGTAAAAAATAATTTTTAAAACTGACTTGACAACAGTGCTGTATACAATGTTAAAAATACTTCTAGAAATAATTTCAATGTTTAATCTCAGTTTAGTACTCCAGTGGAAATAACAAATACTTAAACAATGTCAGTCGACTTGATTATCATCCTCCTGGCCAGCGCATACACATTGTGAACACTACCTCCGATAATTTCAGCATATTAATTATCTTCATTACAATTACAGGTTTTGATTTGAAATTAATACTACGATAGTGAAACCCTAAAAAATATTCATATTACTCAATTCACATTTACTATCGTTTCAAACATGGTAACAATTATTTTATATTTCCCTTACCAGCACAGCACAGGTCACACTGAGACACTGCTCAGGTGGAGCTGGGATAGCATTAATCTCCAAGTAAAACCAAACTCTGTACAATATGTTCTTGTCTGCAGTGGTTAGAAAAGTAAAAAGTTAGAGTTTCACAGTTACCGTGTTAATTGTATGCCAGTATTTCTTCTTAGAAATTTTGAAGCAATTATAATATAACATACAGAGGTGAATTATAGTTCACTCAGGAAATCCAAGTTGCCAAGACAACATGACATTTTATATGCATGCTATATTCTGGGTTATGGATAATGTTGATAGAGGCTCCAACATACTTTCCATTACATAACTGACCAGAAATCACACCACTTTTACCCCCAAATCGTTGTGTGTTGGAAGAAGTTGCAGTTTCTTTCAAAACCTATTTGGCTATCAGATTCTGGGTTGGCACTCAAACTCAAAGCTTCAGGCTGCGCCACAAGACTTCCCTAATGTTACATGTAGGAGACTATAACTTTGGATATGAAAAAGTTTAAAAAAAAATGAATTGCCATAACATAAATATGCATGGACAGAAACACAATGGCACAATTTTTAATTGTACTGAAAATAACAGGGATCCAGTTCCAGTCCACACCCGTAGAGGCTGCAATAAGCTGGATGATTGTATTCTGCACTCCTTCCTGTTTCAATGTGATTTAACATTGAAAAAGACAATAATGTCATAAATTCCATACACACTACTTTGAAATTTAATATCAAGGAATGTTATGTACCCTTTTTTTCAAGATCTCTTCCAAAGTATCATTCCAGCAACATTAAAAGTCACTGAACATTGTTGGTCAGTTTATTTGTCCACACGCAGTAATAGCGGTGTGCACCATTTAGAAAATTTAGTGCAGAAGTTCTCCAAGGCTCCTTAGACAGCACATTCCAAACTCACAACCATCATCATCTGGAAGGACAAGGGCAGCAAGTGCATAAGATCACCACCACCTGTAAGTTCCCTCCAAGCCACTCACCATCTTGCCTTGGAAATATATCACCATTCCTTCAGCATCACTAGGTCAGAATCCTGGAATTCCTTCCCTAACAGCACTGTGGGTCTGCCTACAGCACATGGACCCCAGTTGTTTAAGAAGGCAGCCCACAACTAACTTCTCAAGGGCAACTAGAATGGACAATAAATGCTGGCCAGCCAGTGATAAATATATTCCTTAAGTGAAAATAATTCTTTTACACTGTAATTAGAATTTATATAAGGTCCTAGTGTTCAAGCGAATTATTGTAACTATTTACATTTAGAGTACATTAAAAAATACAATTTTATTTAAATAGTCAAATATATTTTAATTTATTTTAGAATCTAAGTATCACTGGTAAAGTCAGCATTTTACTAGTCTTCCCTAATTGCCTTTAAGATGATAGTGATGGATCATCCCCTTTAATTAATGCAATACATATGACGAGGGCTTTTTTTGGGGGGACAATATTCCATTTATCAGGATTTTGTCAGGGTCATAGCTAAGGGTTTGGCTAGATCTCAAGCACACATCTGTGTCTGCAGCCTTCGCTACGTCAGTGCTTTCAGCATTTCTTGATAACACAAGGACTAAAGCAAAATGACCAAAACTGGCATCAGAGGTAGTGGGAACCTCACGATGAAGTTGAGGAGATGAGCGCTTCTAGTTGATCATGACTATGAATGCTTTGGACTTTTTGGCATACACATGTTAGATATAGTCATAATTTGGGATAATCCTGCGAGTTGGTTAACCAATCATCAACATTCATTATAGGAAATGGTAAGATATCAATCTGTTAATTGCTAGTTCTGTCTGAGGAATGAGGCGGGATACTTTCAGTGATTGTGGTGAAACATCTGGGATATTGTCAGATTTCATTTTCAATAATGTGAAAACATCAGGCTGTTGCTTTAATGATCTGTGAGAGATTTCACCCAGCCTTGTTACCAGTCCCCAGATCTTCAAGATGAGTACTCCCTCGCTCAGTCATACTGGATATGCCTGTTGTGCTTTGATTTGATGACTAGATTGCAGTCATGTCTGTAATGGTTTGAGAGAATTGAATGGCTTGCTTGGCTCGTTCAGAGGGCAGTCAATTGTATCAAAGTGGGATCTGCAGGTTTTCTTCTCTCATGAACATTATTGAAACAGTTGGATTTCTATAAGAATTCTTAGCTTCAGGTACTTTTACTGGTTTCTCCTTCTTTTTATTTCCAGATTATTTTGTTTTTAAATACGAATTCAATTCTCAAGCTGCCATTGTGCCACAGGCCAAGTGGAAAACTGTGGAAGAAGATCAGTCTAGATCCCCGATTTCCAATCCTGAGCCCAGAACACACAGCCGGGAGGATTTTCAACCCCGAGGACCTGGTAAAATGCCTCTTGGGAATCACAACAGCATCTTAATGAGAAGGAACAAAGGAATGTAGACACTTCTGACAAGAGAAGCTCTGATGGAAGCCTTTTAGCAAACTAATTTAAAACTTGTTATTTAGTTAGGATAGAAGGGGAGAAACTTGACTCACATTAGCTAAGACTCTTTAGTTAACAAGTGCATTTGCATGTACTCATATACACATACAAGAACAGTGGTAGCTTTAGCATATTAAACATCAGGGAATTTAATTAGATTCCTGTGGACAGTCAGATCAAGGCACAGACTGTCTTGATAAGGAGTGCCCTAGATAAACATCTGGTACCAACAAGTCCAAAGTTTGTCATTTAGTAAAGTGTAGAAGGAAATATCTGATCCTACCATAATCAAAAATGTTTTAGGTAATTCCCACTACATGTCATACATGTAGGTATACTGACATTATAAATGCACCCAAAAACTAACATTAGTGATCTAACTGATTTCCTTTGAACAAATGGCTGCAGATAATGAAGAGAAGCCCTCATCCCACCAGCAGAGGGAACTGAATGCCACATAGTGTAAACACCAAGGACTGGAGGACATATACCAAATGGTATAAACACAAGGGACCAGGTGACATATAACAAACTGCATAAACAGACAACTTTGTAAAGGAGCAATGAGAAACAAATAGCATCGTAAGGGTCAAAAGCAATTGCAAACATCACGTAGTCATTATGACCTCGGCAAAATAAACAATCACAGCTTCACAAGGTAACGAACAGAATCCACTTAGTACCAGGCAGCTGGCAAATGTCTAGGGAGGAACACAATCAGAGAGGATGTGACAAGTATTGAATTAATGCTGCATGTAAACATTAATAACACCAAACGTATGAATATTCTGTACTTGATTAGGAAAATTAGAGTGTTTTTGAACCTTTCCGCAGAGATGTCTCCCATGCTGCATTGGTAAGGAACTCTGAATAAAGATCGTCTTGAAGAGTTGGGACCGTTTTCTGGGAACTAGACGGGGACTAGAGAAATCTAAGAGGACATCCAAGAGAAGTTTTCAAAATCTTGAGGGGTCTCGACAGTGCAGGTGAGGAAAGGTGCCCATTTGTAAAAGACTCATGAAGCAGACGGCACAGTTTGAAAGCATTGTGTAAAATAAGCAAATGCAAGGTGAGGAGAAAGAAAAAACATATTCACCAGTGAAGTGAGTGGATAGGATCTAGAATGCACTGCTTTTATGTGCGATGGAGAAAGGGTCAAATGAGGCATACAAGAAGAATTGGAATATTATTTAAATAGAGCTTAAATAATGCTCAGAGACCCAGTGTGATGTGATGTGGTGCGCAAAATGGCTGTTTTCTGCACCATAACAATTCTGTAATTCTGTGATGGGTACCTCACTGTCCAAAGAGATACCCTGATTATTCAAAATGATTGCACTGAGAACAGATTTGTTTTTGCTTCGTCTGGTCTCCACACCCTGGGGTTCCATGCAGCCGGGTTACCAAAATTGGATTGAAATGGAGACAGCTGACCATTTCAATAGTCAGCTGTCTACAAGCGCTGCACATGCATAATCCCTGAAACGATTCCACTCCTGCCCCTGTGGAAATGGGAAGTGCTAAGTTTGGAAATGCGACTTGCATTTTGGGCCACATTCACTGCATCAGAGAGGATTTCTGCATGACACAAATCTCTGCCCAGGTTTAAAAGTGAATACTGGAAGAAGCGTGATGGCAAATTAGTAATCAACCTATTTTTGTCATTGGAAGGCTATTTATATCAATATATAGATGGATTATTTAAAAGATGAGAGAATGCCACGGAGAATGAATCACAGAATATTTTCCAAAAATGAGTTATGCTTGCGGATGAACAACAAATGCTTGTAACTGAAAGAATTGACATTGCGCAAAAGAAGGAACACAATGAAAAGCTTGTCTTCTGGTGTACTGACATTGGATTTCCCATTGACATAGGATTTCCCATTGACATAGAACTAAATTGATTATGCTTCAGCAAATGCACTGCATATAAATTGTCAATAATCCCTTACTAACGTCGGGTCTTCTGACGAAGGGTTCCGACCCGAAACGTCAACTTTCCTGCTCCTCTGATGCTGCCTAGCCTGCTGTGCTTCTCCAGCTCTATCCTGTGTTTAAAAAAAACTTGGATGTCTATAATAACATGTCCCTTCTTCCGTATAACAATAAGGATCATTGTTTTGCTGCATTTCTCAACTTTGCCAAAATCCACACAATGTTTAACCAAACTAAAGCCAAGATAGCTAACAGATGATGAACTGGGGCTCTTGTAGTGCGGTAATGGATGATAATGGAATAGTTTAGGTTAGATGGGCTTCAGATTGGTTTTCACAGGTCGGCGCAACATCGAGGGCCAAAGGGCCTGTACTGCGCTGTAATGTTCTATGTAATAGTGTCCTTACCTCTGAGTCAAGAGATCTAGGTTCAAGTCTCATATGTGCCCAGAGGCTGATTTCAAAATATCGATAAATAAATGTGACTTTTGACAATAAAGAAACCAAATGCATACCTGCAGCTTAAAGTTATAGTTATTAAAAGTGAACATACCAGAATTTACATCCCCACTTGCTTTACATGCTATTGATGCCACATTTGTTGTTGACTGCTCATTATCTAACTTTTGCACAGAGCTATTACACTGACGGAGCTGCTGTTGCTGCTGTGTTTCATCTTCAACCACAAATGAGATAACACCTGAAAAAAAAGGTCACAAATGTGCTGTTAAAACAGGCATTACTTTTAATTGGGTGAATGACTTGCATTCAATACTGTTGCTCCCAATTTAAATTTAAGGAAAACCTCAAATTCTAGTAATGTTGATCTAGTCAGATTGATCCTAGTGCTGACATTTGTTTAAGGAGTACATTCCTTCAAGGGAAGATTATCAGACTTAATACTGAAGCTTTCATGTGCTTTCATTTGATAATGAAATCAATATCAAGCAGCAGGAACGACGCCAAATTCCTACTCGGCAACAAGAACAATAGCATCAACTCAAATTCACGCAGCACATTTAATGCAATGAAACATTCTAAGGTGCTTCAGGCTGCACATTATAGAACAAAGTGTTATATTGAGCCTCATACATAGATATGACATCAGGTGACCGAAAGCAGCAGATCTTAAAGAGTGTTTTAAAGGCAGAACATAAGGTAGCGAAGTGGGGAGGTGCAGAAAGGAGCACTCCAAAGCTTAGAACTAAGGCAACGGAAGAGACAAATGTCAGAGGTGGAATAATTGTAATGGGGCATGTATAAAAGGCTAAAATTTGAGGAGCACAGATATCTCAAAGTGTTGTGGAGTTACAATCGACTCTAGAGTCGGGAAGGGGCAAGGCTGTGGAGGCCTTGCAAAACAAAGATGAGATTTTTAAAGCTGTAAGCGGTGATACAAGAGCAGAACCTGCTGAGAGTTAAGGCAAAGGTAACACAGTTTCATATGGACTGAGATTTCACAAGGGTAAAAAACGGGAGGCTAACCAGGGGTACATTGGAATAGTCAAGTGTAGCAGCAGATGAGCTGAGACAATAGTAAAGTTGAGCAATAATTTGGGATGAAAACAGGTGATCTTCGTGATATCACAAATATAAGGTCAGAAAATCAGCTTGATACAATGAGTTTGTGAACAGGTTTGCTTAATCTCAGACTACTATCACAGCGAGGGATGGAATCAGCACCTAGGGGATAAGCTTTTGGGTGGGGACAAAAACAGTGACTTTGGTCTTCCCAATATTCAACTGGAAGAAATTTTTGTTCATGCAGTATGGGATATCAGATGAGCAGTCTGATAATTTCGCAACAGTAGAGTAGTGAAGTGGTAGTGAAGAAAAGCCAGATGTTGTCATGTAGGTTACATATGAAAACTAATGCTGTGCTTTCACACGTGTGACTGAGGGCCCCACAGAAATCAGAAATAATCAGGGCCAAGAAAAGATCCTTGGTGGAAGCCAAAGGTAACAATGTGGGAGCAGGAAAAGAAGGCATTGCAATTGATTGGCTACAGTTAGGCAGAGAAGAATACATATGTGAGTGCAGATCTGCCCAGCTGGATCACAGTGTAGAGGATGGTGTGGCCAATAATATCAAGAATGGCAAGGAGGGAAAGTTTATCCTTGTCACAGTCACATACAATGTCACTCATGACTTTGTTAGGAGATGTTGTAGCACCGTGCCGGGGCAACAAGTGGATTAGAATAATGCAAACATGGGTGCCATGGAAAATGGGAAACGACTTGAGAGGTAACAACACATTCAAGAATTTTGGAGAGAAAAGGGAGGTTGGAGATAAAGCAACAGTTTATTAGGGTGGTGGGGTCAATTCTTTTTCAAGAAGAGAGGTGGTAATGTCTCACTTCAAAGAGAAAGGAACAACATCTGAAGAGACAGAACAGCTTCCATCATTCAACTTCCACAGGTAAGGAAGATTATCAGAGATTTAGTGGGAAGAGGATCAAAGGAACAGGAGGTTGGTTTCATGGAAAAGATGAGCTCAGAGAGAATATGAGGTGAGTTAGGAGAGAAACTGGATTGAGAAGTGAGTTCAGGGTGAGGTGATAAAGCTATGAGTTCAGGGTGAAGGCAGAGGAGAGCATGAAAGGAAGTCTGATGAGTTTAGGAATTGACTAGAAGCAGTTCATTAATAGTACATGTGAACATATCTCCTTCATTGAGGAACAAAACAGTGGTGACTAATGATTCCAGCAAAATGAGTGGACACTCAAGCAGGCTTTTTAAAAAGCAGGTTTTATCAGGATAATATTGACATTGCAAAGACTTACCCTCCCCAAAATGGCATGACCTTTATCACACATTTATATCCCAATTAAGTTAAAACCAAGACAATAAGGTGC
>NW_025968695.1:0-1467 GCF_021869965.1 Rhincodon typus | reverse complement strand
TGTGTTCATCCAGCTCTACACCTTGTTATCTCACATAGTATTCCTCACTCTGTTCTATTACCCTGATGCTCTTTGTATGATATGATCTGCCTGCACTGCACGCAAAACAAAACTTTTCACTGTATCTAGGTACATGTGACAATAATAAATCAAATCAAATCCAAATGACCCTAACCCAAGTGTCACAAAAATACCACGAGGTGCTAGCAATATCCAACTGGGAAAACAGTCACATTTCCTCTTCCTCCGGTCTAGTTGCAGGAATGAGGAATTTCAGAACAGACTGGAGAAGCTGGGGCTGTTTTCTTCAGGGAAGAAAAGGCTCAGAAGTGATCTGGCTTGATGTTTTCTTCTCTCAAAGGGTCCCCCAGAGTGTGGCAAATGCCAGGGATACTGAGGGACATTTGAGGAGACAGAGAGGTTTCTTTATCAGGTTGAAAGGTGATGGGGAGCAGGCAGGAAAGTGGAGTGGAGGCCGATAGCGAAGAAGGTCACCTCAGAGTACAACGAGACCTCGAACAGATGGGTCCGAGGAGCGGCAGCTGGAGTTTAATTTAGATAAATGTGAGGTCGTACCAAGGGGTCTGTTTCCGTGCCGTACAGCTCTACAGCTCTATGAGATCATATTGAAGATCACAGCAGGCTCCAGGGGCTGTATGGCCTATGCCTGCGCTGGAAGTAAGACCGTAAAACAATAAGAACAGGAGTGGGCCATTCGAACCCCGCCATTCAACACATCCAAGACTGATCCAACATCCCTCACATCCACTTTCCTGTCCTTTCCATCAGTTCCCCAACTGATCGACAATCTCTGCCTTAAATACACACAAGGTCTCTGTGCGCTCCCACCCCCCAACAGCTCTCTGCAACATGGAGTTCCAAAGACCCTCAACCCTCTGAGGGAAGCAATTCTTCCTCATCTCAGTCTTAAATTGGCGTCCCTTTATTCTGACTCTGTGCCCTCTGGTCCCAGACCCTCCCATGAGGGGAAACATCCCCCTCAGCATTGGCCCTCTCAGGCTCCTCAAGAATCCTAGTCTGAGGAAGGGACACTCTTGCTATTGAGGGAGTCCAGCGAAGGTTCACCAGACTGATTCCCGGGATGGCAGGACTGACCTATGAGGAAAGGCTGGATCGACAGGGCTTGTACTCGCTGGAATTTACAAAAGTGAGGGGGGGAATGCCATAGAAATCTGTAAAGTCCTAATGGGACTGAACAGGCTAGATGTGGGAAGGATGTTCCCGAAGTTGGGGAAGTCCAGAACCGGTGGGGGGGGCACAGTCTAAGAATAATGGGCAGAATGGTGGCTCAGTAGTTAGCACAGCTGCCTCACAGTGCCAGGGACCCAGGTTCGATCCCGGGCGACTGTGTCTGTGTGGAGTTTGCACATTCTACCCCACCCGGTGTCTCTTCCAGGTGCTCCAGTTTCCTCCCACAGTCCAAAGAAGTGCAGGTTAGGGTGGATT
>NW_025968694.1:0-21493 GCF_021869965.1 Rhincodon typus | reverse complement strand
TATGAGAACATGTAACTTAGATTCACAACATTTTCATTCACATCCTACTGTAGTGAAAGGAAGTCATTGAACAGCTGCAGTAGAGATTACTGAATTTACGCAGGCACATCTCCAAACAGGATATGTTTCTTTTCTGCAACAGTTGTTCTCAAGACAACAATAAAATGACTAACAGTTAAGTAGTACATCAGAGTCATGTATTGTTCTTTTGATCCTTCATCTATGACAGCATGCAATTTCAAGAAAAATAACAGTAAACATCTCTATTTGAAGTTGTAGTTATGTTCCTGGAAAATACAACTTTAAATGAAACAATGTTAAGTGAATCATACCTTCCTACTATAACAAATGTAGAAACTGCAGTTAGATTCTGAAAGATTATCGTTATCAAAAAAAAAGAATTAAACTTCTTAATCAAACGGTTTGACATGTTATGACACATCTCCAGGACAGATGGGATTTGAACCCAACCTTTGAGTTCACAATACCATCAAGTTACAAGATTCTTAGAATATAAGCCTTGGTAAATTAGTAATTTTTAAAATTAAACAAATTTCAAAATTTAAGAGAAATATACTCACTCTATACTTATCTCCAACACACTATCTCACATGTTTCTTGCTGATCCCACCCATCTAACAGGCCATACCATACATCCTGCTCCCGACCCTCACAGTCACTGTAAACCCTTCCACTCTCCACCTCTCCCGAACTTTTGCTGTTAGCAAAGGCTCCGGAGATGAACCATGAGAAGCTGAAAGAACAACTTCACACCTGCAGGAGGTTAGCTGCATGATGGAGAGCTGGTCAGGGGGAGCGAAGGAGCAGCATAAACGCATCCAAAATGGTGCCTGATGGATCACAGTGCATTTGTCATACCAAGTGGGTAGCAAGTTTAAAATGAAATTTTGCTATTGAAGGAGAAAGTGGGCTCCTTTAAAGACACCAATGTTAAAGTGGAAAAACTTATAACAGGTACCTACTGTAACAGAAGTGTTGTTTTAGATACAAATCAATTTCAAGCAATAATTCTCTTCAATGCAAGAAAATGATGCCATCGTTCACTAAGTACTATCTGCATTAAACAGAAGTTCATTGTACTTGCTTTAAAAATATCTTAAGCATTAGAATGTTAAAAATGTCAAGGCCAAACTACTGCACATCAAAATAAGCTATGAAAGTTCCATACACAGTTCAGCAAGTTGAATCAAAACACAATCGAGATTGAATGTTCACATCTGGGACATCTGTTGGAACTCAGCCTAGTCCAAATGAAAATAAGCACTTCTTGTGACGGAAGATGGTGCTCAAAAATGAAATTAGCTTTGGCTCAAAACAGTTGCCTGAATTGCAGATATTTGTAGAACATATACAACAAGGAAGTCATCATTATGAGACACTGATTGCAAGTTCTCAGTGATGTGAACCGATAGCTCAACATGGAACCAGCTTATTTTCAATAATGTAGGTTCCACAGAGTTAACAGCTGGTCACAGTAATCCACACTCCATAATGTAAATCACTGAACTAAAGCAACTTCTGCAACTGCTCCAGTACACAGTGACCACGTTGTTGGATACCAATTCATCAGCTGCAGGAAAAGAATTTGGCTAAATGAAAGCAATGCACTCTCCCAGGGTCATAGGGGAATTTTTCCTAATGTCCTAACCAAACAACTAACAATCTTCAATCACCAACATCACTAAAACAGAATGTGTGATCACTCATCCCATTGCCATATGGGAGAGCTAGTTTTTTTTGCAATGCAGCTGCCAACTGTCTCTACATTGCAAACAGTGATGGCACTTCAAGAAGCGCATCATTATTGCTCAGAACCTCGAGATGTCCTGAGGTTGTGAAAGGCATTTTACCAGGAGGGTGTGTGTAGGGAAAGCAGAGTTAAATTTTCAAGTCCAGTGACCCCTCTCTGAAGAAAGTTAACTCTGTTTTCTCTCCACTGATGCTGCTAGACTTGCTGAGTTTCTCCAGCAATTTCTGTTTTTGTTTCAGATCTTCAGCAAACACATTTCTTTGTTATCAAAGAAAGACGGTATGTGTCCTTTTACATTTCTGTTACATAATCCAAGTTACCTCACTCCTGCTAATTTTCATTTCTGATAGAATTCCTATGGCGACAAGCTGAAGGTCAGGTTTAAAATGTTGCACAGTCCAACTACACATCAGAAAGATATAGCAAAGCAAACTAAATAATATTATATCAAATATATAATTTTTTTTTATTTCAAGTAACTTGTCACTATTAGAAGCAGCCAGTAAACATCGAATGATTCTAGAAATTAGGAAGTTAATCTGCAAGTGGAAACATTCTTCACACCCAGGGCCCAGGTTTAATTCAGACAATTTGATACAAAGAAATGGCCTTTTCAAGCTGCTTAACATTCTGAAACTCAAATCAGCTTTTCTTCAGTTTTCCTGTAGTCGAGAAGCTAAATGGTAAATTGTAGATAAATAAGTTAAACTAAGACCCTCCCCACTTCCTTATATCTGTAGATAAAAGGTTTCTTCTTTTATGGGTGAAAATTGTTGGCGTTTGCTTTTCCACATACAAATCTCAAACTTTTGTTAGGTAACATGCTGCAACTTCAAATTTTCTAGTTATAGCTCTAGATCAATGCAAGTAGCCAGGCTCTCTGAAAAGGAGCCTTCCATATGGAATGCCACACAACTGAAGCAAACTGAGTGATTTTGTGCTGTAGGTCTAAAAGCTAAATGGGAGCACAGAGCTGAAGATTTGTAGCTTCCATCAAATCTGGCTTTGCCAGGTATGGAGTACTGTGTCTCACTTACTATGTTAATAGAATCATAGAATCCCTACAGTGTGGAAGCAGGACATTCAGCTCATCCAGTCCACACCACCTCTCCAAAGAGCATCCCACCCAGACTCAGCCCCCACCCTATCCCCATAACCCTGCAACTCCCATGGATACCTGCACATTCCTGGATACTATGAGCAATTTAGCATGGCCTATCCACCTAATCTTTGGACTGAGAGAGGAAACCGGAGCACCTGGAGGAAACTCACGCAGACAAGGGAGACATTTGATTTTGGCTCAAAGCTATATAATCTGCTGTTGCTCTAAAATCTTCCTACTTTCTCAGAATGCCAAGCATGCTCTGGTCAAAGTCACAATTCTCCCATTGCCCAGCATCACCTTCACAGTCAGACGAAGATCCAGCCATGGCTTCTTCTCTTTAATGTACAATACCTGCATGATATTATTCCTAGACAACTGTCAGCTTAAGGTCACCACCTACAAATTGTCAAGGTCAGATTTATTCCACAGCTATTTATGCAATTTCACCAACTGACTCCTCACCATCCTTTCAATCAATTGCCACAAACTTAAGCTTGTTCAAAATGCAGTCTTACACATTGTGATCTAAATCAACCTTTGCTCACCCATCTCTGATATCCTCAGTAATGGGTCTAATTACCTGTTCACCAAGGTTAAAATCTTCAAATCCCTCCATTGCTTCACAAACTCCAGTTCTGCCACAGTCTCTGGCATACGCTCCTTTTCACTTCTTGCCTTTTCTGGTCCAATAAATTGATAATAAGATTTTAAGTCATCTTGGCTCTATTTTCAGAATTCCCACTTTAAATACACCCAGAGCTCTTAAACAGTTTTTTTTTTAAAATATCATCTCTTCAATAAAACTATATCTCAAGTTCCACATAGGATCAGCATTTCTTTGAGAACAATATTCTACATTAAATCTTTACATAATGGCAAACATCACTGTATAAGTATCAAATGAATACTTGCAAACTTTACAATGGCAGAAGTTAAAATCATATGGGTAAACATTTAGAAAAAAAATGTGCGCGCACAAATAGGCTTGATAAACAAAATTAAATAAAACTGAAAAAGCTTAAAATACTCAGCAGGTCAAATAGCATCTGTGGAGAGAGAAATATCATTAATGTCAGATCAATGCTGTTCCATTAGAACTTACACCACCAGAACCATCGACTGTTTCTCTCTCCACTGATGCTACCTAACTTACTAAATATTTCCAACATGTTTAAAGTGTTCGAGAAGACTTGTAGCTCAGGTTGTGGATGAGGCGGCATCAATCATGGGTTTGTAAGGGGTTGGCGAAATAATAAGATTTGAGGGAAAATAATCAAAGTTTCCTGGACTTGTCATGGGGATGCGATGGTCACAAAGGCACAATAACATCTCTTCTTCCTCAGGAGGCTCAGGAAATTTGGCACCAATTTTTACAGATGCATCACTGAATGCATGCTGTCCGGGTGCATAGCAGCCTGGCATGGCAACTGCTCTGCCCAGGACCGTAAGAAACTACACAAGGTGGTGTACACAGCCCAGACCATCATGGAAGCCAGCCTTCCAACCATGGACTGCATTTACATGGCTTGTTGCTGCAGAAAGGCTGCCAACATCAAAGACCCATCACATCCTAGTAATGCTTTCCTACAAGCTCTTCCGTTAGGCAGAAGATACAGAAGTTTGAACACATGCACCAGCAGCTTGAAGAACAGCTTCTTTCCTGCCATTATGGGCTGTCTAACTTCAAATAATGCTGATCTTGCTAATGTTGATTTGCGTAGCATATTCCCTATGCAATGTAACCTGTATGGCTCTATCCAAGATTTTTTTCCACCCTACGATCTGTGTGACCTTGCTTACTGTGACCTGCCTGTACTGCTTGTAAACAAAGCTTTTCAAAGTACTTAGGTATACATGGCAATAAATCAAATCAAATCAGATGAGATTCGAAGTGTCATAAACAGTGAGGAGGATGGTATCAGACCACAAGAGGACATAAAGGAATCAACATTATGGACAAACATACCATCGGTTAGATTTAATGCAATGAAGTGATTCGTGTTCCAAAAAAATCCTCAGCAGCTGTAATATAAACTAAATTAATTTCACTAGTTGTAAAGCCATTTGGGATGAGCTGAAATTATGATGTTTATTGCATAAATACAAATATTTCTTTCCTTTTCTTTATAAATCTTGCAATTGTGAACGAACAGTGTGACCTGGGGGTTTACACGCACAAATCCGGACAGTCAGTAGCTAGCAAAAAAGTATATAAGACCCTTGGTTTTATAAACAGATGCACGGGGTACAACAGCGAAAAAGTTATGCAAAACCTTTATAAAATCCTAGTTAGTTTGAGAGTGAAGTGGTGACTATTTCTGGGTGCCATACTTCATGGAGGATGATGAGGCCTTGGAGAAGGTGTAGGGCAGGCTTGCTAGAGTGATACTAGGGATGGATATCTGTTATCTGGAGATACTAGAGAAGCTGGGAACTTTGAGGGGAGATTTAGTAAAGATGTTCAAACCAAGATATTTTTACTGAGCTGCCTGCCAGAAATCATTGGCAACTCAAAGTGGTCCTTCTGGGCTTTTAAGGGTCTTTATCATGATATTGTATTTTCTTATAACATTAAGAAGTCCCGAGCTCCACATATGGCAAATGCCACCGTATGTGAGCTGCTGCTTTGGACGGCTACTGGAAGGTTTGCAAGTTTGAGTATTGGGCATCTGGTTTCTGACCTCGTGGGTAACTATCTAACTTTAGCTTGGTTTTGAATCCAGGGCACACTGTGTAGGGACAATATTTTACACTATCTGTCAATGACTAAAAGGCAAACTTTTGTTTTTATAGAACTCTGTGGTGAACAGTTTGAAAAATATCCACCGGTTTCTAAAACGAGTATCCCAGCAGCTAAGTTTGGGAAGGCACAGTAGGGAGTAATCAGTTTAGATATTCAGTACTCCTGAGTTTACTTATTGTACCTTTTATAGGTTGAATAAATACTATACTTTAGTCAAAATACTTAAGACTGCACTTAGCTTGTCAAATTATACAGTGAATAAATAATGAGAAGAATAGAGATTTAACCCATATCAAGCAGAGCTTAATGTGACCACATTGAATACTGTGGCTTATGATTACAAGCATGAAGGGAGTGTTAAGAAAGTTAGGACAGTATTACTGTGCACAGTTGTTAGGACATGAATGTTCAACTAGAATGCTGTTAGAAGCAGAATGCTTGTAAATTTTATAAAGGCAGGATTTAATATCATATGGAGAAAGGCCAGAGGAATAAGGTTAAGGGGCTCATTCTTTCACGGAGCTGACAAAGGCGCAAAAAGCTGAATGGCTTCATTTGTTCTCTATAATTCTATAATAAACAGCAAGTAGTTGCAGGTTGATTGCTTTTGAGTGTTGATTATTTGGGTTAAGAATTTTTTTTAAATTAAATAGCTTTATATTTAATAAAACGGCATAAATTGCTGCTGATGTCTAAAATAACTTATGGTACAGTGTCAGGTTAAAATGTATTTTCAGTCCACTGTCAAAAATTTGAGTATTACTCAAGTTATTGTGTCATTGTAGAAGATGATTAATGTCTATCAGATATAATGCAGGAAAAGACTATATGTTTATTCCAGCATTATATTGAACAGCAGGAAAACAAACAGGAGCTCAATACTTTAATACATCTGTGCCTTAATTATTTTGGAAGTAATGAAAATGAACAGCCTGAAATTTGAAGTTGTATTAGTATCTTCCATGACCACAGGGCAACACCAAAACTTGTACTACTAAAATGCCCTTCTTGTACCAAAGCAGTTGAAGGTGCTTCACAAGAGCATTCTCAAACAAAATTTTACACCACTCTAGTTAAGGGGATATCAGGGACATAACAAAATACCTAGCGTTAAGGAAGGATTAAAGAAGGATAAAGAAATGTATTCTGCATTCTTTTCTGCTACCTTAATGTACTTCTTTTGGTAGAGCTATAGAGCTCGCAAAACAACACTTTTCACTGTACCCTGGTAAATGAAACAACAATAAGTCAATCAATATCGAGGCAGTAATGTGTATGGGGGTTGAAATCCAGAGTATGGGTCCTTGGCAACGGAAAGCACAACTGACAGGGGTGAAGTATTTAAAACTGGATTTGGCAAATGGCCAGAACTGGAGATATCACTGAGGGATGGAAGAGGTTACAGGTGACCCAAAGCAGATCAAAGTTGATTAATTACCTTTGAAGCTAGTCACTATTGTATGGTCGGGAAATGCAGCAGCAATTTGTGCGTGGCAATTTGCACAAACAGCAAAATGATAGTAACTACCTAATATATTTTAGTGATGTTGGTAGAAGGGAAAATATTAACCAAGGAGGAAAACTCTCCTGTTCTCTCCAAAGAATGTTGTAGGATCTTTCATATTTTTCTATGAGGGCTGACAGGAACTTGGTTTATCACCTCACCCAAAGGAGGAGCCATCCAACAATGCAGTACTCCTCCAGTGCTGAGCTGGAGTGTTCCCCTGGACATTGTGCTCAAGTTTCTGGAGTGGAACTTGAGACTACAACATCAAGGCAGCATCAAACTGGGTTCATCAGTGGATGTTGCTTTTGTTTTTCTTTTCATCTCATCTGCTGTGTGTAAAGTCAAAATTGAACAAATACAGTAATTGATTACCTCCTTTTTTGAGAGGAAGAATTCCTTAAATCAAGTATTAATCTACTTGTCAAACTTTTTTTAAATCAGAGATTCTGGTCTGCGGAACAGATCCTGTTCTGGATGATGATGGTTAGCTAAGTACAGTTGTGCTGTAAATAAGTTTTAAACTTCTGGGTAGCAATGTGCATTGAAAATATAATTATTGCTTTATCAGTCAGACTAACAATTGGTTCATGCAGATTTTCAGCACAATGGTGTCAAATGTTTAATTCCAAAGAAAAAAAAAATTTGGCTGAATTGGCTATCTGAAGGGATAGACCCAAATTCCGGACTTCAAGTTGATTGGGATCCAAAACAGTTCCAAAACTGCATTTGTTTACTGAAACAGTGTCCACTACCTTCCAAAATGACTTGAGTGGACCTATAGTCAACTTTATTTACTGACAAGAAAATATTACATCTGCTGGAAATTTGACATACATGTTGGAAATGAGGTTGTAGACATGCTCGCGAAGCTGGTGAGTTTGGTTGTAAACATTTCGTCGCCCTGCTACGTAACATTATCAGTGTGTCTCCAGTGAAGAGTCGGTGTTCTGTCCCACTTGTTATTTACATGCCTCGGTTTGCTGGGGTGTTTGGTATTACTTCTGGTTTTGTTTCTCTCAGTGGTTTATACACAGGGTCTAGTTTAATGTGCTTGTTGATAGAGGCCTCCAGGAATTCCCTGGTGTGTCTCTGTTTGGCTTGTGTGATTATTGATGTGTTGTCCCAGTCGAATTTGTGTCATTCATTGCCTGTGTGTAGTGAGACAAGTGAGAATTAGTCGTGTCTCTTGGTGGCTAGCTGGTGTTCATGTATCCGTATAGTCAATTTTCTTCCGGTTTGGCCTATGTAGTATGTCTCACAGTCCTTCCATGGTATTTTGTATATAACTCCAGTTTTGCTGGTTTTGGGTATGGGATCTTTACGTTCGTCACTAGCTGTCATAAAGTGGTTGTCAGTTTGTGGGCTACCCTGATACCTAGGGTCTGAGTAGTCTTGTGGTCATCTCTGAAATGTCCTTGATATACGGTAGGGTGATTAGTGAGTCTGATCATGTTGTGTCTTCCTCAGAGGTAACAGCAGATTACGCTTTTTGGGTATCCATTTCTTTTGAAGACTCCGTATAAGTGTTCCTGTTCTGCTTTGCATAGTTCCAGGTTGCTGCAATGTGTTGTGGCTCATTTAAATAGTGTCCTGATGCAGCTCTGTTTGTGGGCTTTGGGATGGTTGCTAGTGTAATTGAGTATTTGGTCCGTATGTGTGGTCTTTCTATATACGCTAGTCTGGAGTTCCCCGTTGTTTTTGTGTTCTACCATTATGTCCAGGAAGAGTAGTCTGTTCTTATTCTTTTCTTCATTCGCGAATTTTATCCCAGTGAGGATGTTGTTTACATGTCGGTGGGTTTCTTCTGGTTTTGCGTGTTTAATAATCACAAAAGGTGTCATCTACATTTTGGACTCAAAGTAAGAACGGACAACGCTCCCCACTATACAACCCAAACTTTGGGTCCAATATGTAGTCAGCATCCTGACTTGGAAATACAGCACCATTCCTTCAATGTTGATGGTTAAAATCCTGAAACTCACTTTCTAACAACACTGAGGAGATCTAAATCAATCAGATTGTGGCAGTTCAAGAAGGCAGCTGATTACCACCTTCTTGACGGGAATTTGGAAAGGCAATAAGTGGTTGTACATAAATGTTAATGGCACTCTGAACCCCAGGAATGAAAAAAGTCTAGCCCATTTATGCAAATAAATTATGTACCTAATGCTGATTCCAGACGTCACAATTGTATACTTTCCTGCGGTTAATAAAGAAGTATTCAACATCTGCTATTTCTCTTGTAGCCAATTTAGTATCCATGCCTCTTTAATCCAACTTGTTTCACTTTTCCTAACAAGACTATTACATGGTACTTTATTCTCAGAGTGAAGCTAAAAATCCCCAGACACAAAAAAGCACCATACCTGCTATAAAACTGAAATGCTGGAAACATCCAGCAACTTGCACTGCATCTGTGATGAAGCTTAAATTTGTCACTTGTCATTTGTCAACTCATAGCATGGACAAGTTGTACACATATTCCTTAATTTCACAGTTACAGAACTTTTACTTGAATTAAAACTCTACAATATATCATAATATTTACTCAAACATTTGCAAGTAATACTTATCCTGCAAAAATGTATTTAGTTATTTTTTAGGTACAGTACTTCACATTTTTCAATGAAATTTCGGGAAACTCACCAAAAAGCACATAACCTTTTGTTTTTCTTTTTCTCCTAATTTAACTTTTCAGTACATCTTAACCTCAGGATATACTATATGGAAACCAGTTGTCCAAATGCAGCACAATGCTCGACAGTTAAACTGACAACTATGAAAGGCAATACGGACACTGAGTTTTAAATGGTCCCAATGGAGTCAAAAGCATGTCCTATATCAGATCTCAATGAACATGTTTCTTTGCAATTTTGCATATAGCTGCAAAACAAATTATAGCATTGAAGGACAACTTGGAACTCTAGGGAAAAAGAAATCTCTCAACATTCCCAAATTCTTAATTGACTATACAGCGAAACCTGTAAATTAGGGGCAATTCATAGGTAAGCATCAGGGTTATTACTTTCAAATGGTTCTTGTATGTACAGTGAGCCAGATTAGCCAAGTGTTTCAGGATAGAAGGTCCCACTGTAGTATATCCTCTTTACATCTATTGGATTTCCAAGTTCAACTCAATGCCAGGAATCGTTTTAATTGACGGAGGTACATTGTGTTCCTGGCATCTGTCAATTTGGCCACCTGCACAGGGCAGGAAGGCTGCAGAAAGACCAGAGTTGCTGGAAATTCCCAATCACATTCTGAGGGAGTTGTGCCCTGTGGTCCAGGACCCTGGACTTTTGTGAACTGCAATGATGAGATGTCTCAAGGATTTCAGAGTGGAACGCATCTTATCAGTACCTAATATACTGTGTGTGTATATAAACACACAAAAGCATTTTTCATCACTTTTGGATGTACTAATGTGGTTTATAATCAATGATAAATTTTTGAAGCGTGTCATTTTGGAATGAAGCAAATGTTGCAACAAAGTACAGTAACACCATTAACCTCCTGCAAACAGTGATGTAATAATTACTAAACAGTCTTTTTTTTTCATGATGTTGATTCCAGAGTCAATATAAGTAGGGACACCAAGGAGAATTCCCCTGCTCTTTGTCAAAATAGTAGATTGGGAACCTCTTCTATCCACTTGACATGGCAAGTAAAACTTTGGTCCAAAACGTCATCTGAAAGACAGTGCTGTACTGAAAAAGATGCTGAAATATCAATGCTGACTTTGGTGCTCAGGTTTTTGCAGTGGCATTTGAACTTCCTGACTCAGAGGTCTGTTCATTGAGCCACAGCTGTCACTTGTGGATGGAGATATGGTGTTACCCACCACAGTTCATAGGGACTACTTTACCCAGCATCTACAATCAATAGAAAAAGCACTGTGCCTCAGATGGAGCCATATGCACATTCAATTCCAGAGAGATAGCACTTCTCTGCTGTCACAGATGCTGGATAACAAACACTCTTTTCCATAAAAGCCGGTTCTCTCACTGCTGTAGAGCTGGATGAACACAGCAGGCCAAGCAGCAGAGGAGCAGGAAGGCTGACGTTTCGGTTTTTCTGAAGAAGGGTCTAGGCCTGAAACGTCAGCCTTCCTGCTCCTCTGATGCTGCTTGGCCTGCTGTGTTCATCCAGCTCTACACCTTGTTATCTCAGATTCTCCAGCATCTGCAGTTCCTACTATCTCTCACTGCTGTGCTGCATACCGACCTGTGTACCCTGTGATTTAAATTATAAACAGACTTGGTGCATTGAAGGTTATCCACAATTTATCGTCTATGAAAGCCCATGGTCCAAAAGTATAGTTACTAATCAGTGAAACATAAGATATTAAGAATTGTCAGTAAATGTCCTTCTTGTGACAGTAACTCACTTTGGAAAATACTCTTTCAGGTTTTGCTGCTTGTGGGTGCAACTACCATCAAGACACTTTACCGCTGATATACCAAAAGCAATATAATAGAAGCTTTTGGATAGGTTCATTTCATTTTCTAAATCTAAAGATCATGGATTTGCTAAGTCAAAAGTCAAACGACACCAGGTGATAATCCAAAGATTTATTTAAAGTCACAAACTTTCAGAGCACTGCTCCTTTGTCAAGTGAAGTGAAGGGAGGCGCACAGGCACAGAATGTTTTTTTTACCTTATGAAGGAGCAGCACTTGAAAGCTTGTGATTTTAAATAAATCTGTTGGAATATCACCTGGTGTCGTGTGACTTTTGACATTGTCCATCCCAGTCCATCACCGGCATCTCCACATCATGGATTTTCTAAGAAACTATTCTGTAAATTTGTTGAAATTTCCCCTGCAATTTAAGATTCTTGTTTTTAAAACAAAAACATCTAAATATGGCACCAAGCCATGGAATGCAATGTTTTTAAGTGGATGGAACAAAACTTATCAGGTGAGTTTCAATTATGCAAATTGTAAAACAAGCACAAACAAAAACAGATATTGCTAACAAAGCTCAACAGGCCTGGCAGCATCTGTGAAGAGAAATCAGAGTTAACATTTCGGGTCCAGTGACCCTTCCTCAGAATGGAAGGATCAGCTTTTCCAGTAATTTCTGCTTTTGTTTCTGATTTATAGCATTCACATTTCTTTCATTTTTTTTATTTCAAAAACAAGCAGTTCAGAGGAGAAAAAGGGAAAAGGACAGGAAAAAGTATCTTGATGAGCGGGGTTAGAAAATAGGAATTGCATTGGCTTTCATAAAGGAATGGAACAACCTGACCTGATTATACTTCTAGCTGCACAAAGAACAGAGGAAGTGAATCCAGACAAATATGTCACTTAAAATAAAGTACCATATATCACAAGACATAACCGCACTGCGATTTTCAGATAGGAGTTTGGGCTAGAGTGTACACTTCAAATACTGGGTATAATGTCCTTTAATTTTCCTCAAAATTCTGTCCAGTGAGGAAAGTAAACATGTTTTTTGCCACGATAATAAAAGGTCTTGTACATTCTGAACCATTCTTATAATACATTTAAGTCAAGAGAACAACAAATGGTCTTTCAATATCAGGACGTTGTTTGGATTATTTGGCAACGAAAGGTAGGTAAGGCGATACAAAGGCACATTGTTGGTACAGAACTTAGCAGATATGCTGTGTGTTTAGCCGTAGTTTACTAGATCTGGAAAGGGAATGCCAAATGGTACAAAGCTTTCTTTGATGAACACAATATTTCACAATAAATCCAAAACAGGATAGTTCCATTCACCTCCTCTGGCATGTTGACCTGCTGCAACTTGATCATGCCCTGGTGTTAACCACGAGAATTTAGAACATGTTTACTATTTGCCTAAAGGTAGTTTCTAAAAGACTAGCAGCGTGTAAAGTAGAAAAGTCACCTGCTTCAGGTAGAATGTCTCCTAGGCTGCTGAGGCAAGTGGGATGTAACAGCAGAGGTTTTGGTCATTACTTTACAGCCCTCCTTGAGTATGAGAGTGCTGGGTGAACACTGCAGGATTTCAAATATTACACGCCTACTAAATGAGGAGAAAATTTAAACCAAATCAATTAGCCTAATGTCAATTGGTAGTATTGGACAGAGAGACAGGGTAGTTGCGGGACAGTTTAAGAGTTGTAAGATCATAATCCAGGAAAATATTAACTGTTACGCAGATTTGTCAAAAGCAAAAATAGAGTCAGTGTCATAGAGTCACAGAGACATGCAGCACAGAAACAGATCCTTCAGCCCATTTCATCCATGGGAACCAGGTTTCCTAAACTGAACTAGTCCCATTTGCCTGCATTTGGCCCATGTCCCTCCAAACTTTTCCTATCCATGTACTTATCCCAATAACTTTTAAATGTTGTAACATACCCACCTCTTTCATTGTGCCACTTCCTCTGGCAGCACATTGCATAGACACACCACCCTCTGTGTGGAAAAAGTTGCCGCTCAGGTCCCTTTCAAATCTTTCCCCTCTCACCATAAACCTATGCCCTCTAGTTTGGGAGTTCCCTACCTTGAGGAAAAGTCCTTGGATATTCACCTCATCTAATGATCCTCATTTTAGAAACCTCTCAGCCTCCCATGCTCCAGGGTGATATGTCCCAGCCAATCCATTCTCTCCTTATAACTCAAATTTTCCAGTTCCGGTAACATCCTTGGAAATCTTTTTTGCACCCTTTCGAGTTTAATAACATCCTTCCAAGAGCAGGGTGACCAGAATTGTACGCAGTACTCTAAATGTGGACTTAACAATGTAATGTCTGCAAAGTTTGATAAAGTTCTTCAAACGTTATAAGGAGAGGGTTAATCAGGGTGGTACAGTAGATGTATATATTGATTTTCAGAAGTTTGATAAAGTGCCACATGAAAGAGCAGCAAAACTGTAAACTATTGGATAAAAGGGGCAGTTTAAATGTGGAAATAAAATGGGCTAAGAGACAGAAAACAGTGAGTACAGTAAACAGTTCATCAATCTGGAGGGAAGCAAACAGAATGTCCTACAGGAGTTTGTGTTGGGCCTGCAGCTTCTTTACATACATCTTCACGAACTGAATTTGGCTATGAGGCACCATTTTAAAAAGTTAACAGATGACAGAAAGCTTGAAAATGCAGTAAGCAATGCTGTAGGAACAGACAATAGTAACAGACTTCAAGCTGATCATCACGGATTAGTGAAATGACCTGATATATTTAATATGAAATTTAATATTTAAATTTAAAAGTGTAAAGTGATTCATTTTGGAAGGTCAAATTTGAATGCAGAATACAGGGTTAATGGCAGGTTTCTTGGCGTGTGGAAGAACAGAGGGATCTTGGGGTCCACGTCCATGGAGCCCTCAAAGTTGCTACCCAAGTTGATAGGCTTATTAAGAAGGTGTATGGTGTGGTGGCTTTCATTGGCAGGGGAATTGAGTTTAAGAGCCACAAGATTATGCTGCAGGTCTACAAAACCCTTGTTAGACCACACTTGAAATATTATGTTCAGTTCTGGTCGCCTCATTATAGGAAGAATGTGGAAGTTTGAGAGAGGGTGCAGAGGAGGTTTATCAGGATACTGCCTAGAATGGAGGGCAGGTCTTATGAGGAAAGGTTGAGAGAGCTAGGGCTTTTCTCATTGGAGTGAAGAAGGATGAGAGGTGACTTGATAGAGGTGTACAAAGTGATGAGAGGCATAGATAGAGTGGATAGCCAAAGAGTTTTTCCCAGGGCGGAAATGACTACTACGAGGGGGCATAATTTTAAGGTGATTGGAGGAAGGTATGGGGAGATGTCAGCGGTAGGTTCTTTACACAGAGAGTGATGGGTGCATGGAATGCGCTGCCAGCAGTGGAGTCAGACGCATTAGGAACACTCAAGCGGCTCTTGGATAGGCACATGGATGATAGTAAAATGTACGGTATGCAGAGTAGTTTGATCTTAGAGTAGGATTATAAGTCGGCACAACATCATGGGCCAAAGTACAGTGCTGTACTCTTCTACGTTCTATGTTCTAATATAGAGATGTGTCAATTTGAAAGGAATAACAAGGAAAGGTATTTTCAATTAAATGGCAAAAGAGGTGCACAAACAGAGACTGGGAGGGGTCATATAAACATATCTTTGAAGATGGTATAACAATTTGATAACGGAGTTATAAAAAGCAAACAAGACACATAGCTTTATAAATAGAGCTGTTGAGAATAAAACCATGAAAGCTATACTAAACCTGCACAAACTACAGAATTGTACAAGTGATGGGAGACTTTAACCCTTTGGAGAGAAGAAAACAATGGTTTTAAAATTTATTTAGTTTAAAGACTTTTTTTTTATAAATTAGTAATTACAGGCAAACTATCTCAGTAAAAATACTGTAAACTCCTTACACCTTTACAATTCTGAGTATCAACTTCATCAGTGTTCTATGAAAGGTTTGACACTCTCTCAGGATTATCAACAAAGTGAAGAGCTACAAATCTTCGCAAGAACATTAGAGTGAAGATTGATATGATTGGTTTGTGATAGGTCCTCCCTACAGATAAAAGGCAAAGCTACAGGTTCAGCAACATATTTTGTTTGTTCTTGTGGTCACTGGCTAGGCCAGCATTTTTATCCATCCCTAACTGCCCTGGTGAAACTGCCTTCTTGTACCACCGCAGGCCATGGGATGTAGGGGCACGCACAGTGCTCAAAGGAAGGGAGTTCCAGGATTTTAACTCAGTGACAATAAAGCAACGTTGACATAGTTCCAAGTCAGGATGGTATGTGGATAGTTCACCATATGTCACTTCCATGCTCTAAGGCTAAGTATCACCTGTTGGAAATACTGGCACCATTTCAGGTCTATCCTCTACCAACCACCTACTCACTGCACAATTGCTTCAAGAGTTTTCTTCCTCCTTTTTTGCTGCTTATTAATTTTGCAATATTGTTGTATGCTTCCTGATACATGGCATTCCTATTAAACAGGACTTGTCACTAGGTCAGCCCGGCAAGTGCAACCTGACCCTCATCATTGCAGCAATGGGTTAGGCAGGGTTAACAGGACTTGGTATAAGTGAGGACAGACTCCAGAGTTTTTGATAAAGTCAAGCTTATAGAAGCTACAAAGTAGGAGACCAGCCAGAAGTGTGTTGGAACAGTTAAAATCTAGAGACAACAATCATTAATGAAGTTTTCAGCAGCTCATAAGTTGAGGCAAAGGGCTGAAGTCAGGCAATAATAAAGAGACAGAAAAAGTGATCTTAATGACATGATAGGATAGCCTTAGATAGAGCCTTGAAGGTCAGAAACCATTGCAGAATATTGTCTGGAAATGACTGGATTTTATTGTAATACATTACTGGGATATGAACATCGCTGTCAAGGCCAATATTTGTGCCCTCAAGAAAGTGGTATTCCCATTCATCTGTTGCTCATAGGCTTCTTGGTGGTAAAGGTCACTGGTTTGCAAGGTGCTGCTGAAGGAGCCTTGTTGAACTGTGCCAGTGCATCTTGCAACTAGTACTCTCTGATGTCACTGTGTGTTGGTGGAGAAAGGAGCGAATATTTAAGGCAAGAGTGAATACTGGACATAATACTTCAGCTGGAGCCATGTTGGTATTTTGTATGGTTTTATCATAGCTTCCTTGTCTTTATATTCTATATCTCCTTTCAAAAAGTTAATGATCTTATATGCTTTATCAACCTATCACACCAGCCTCAAAGCATTCATCACACTTGAATGTTTTGTGTCATCTGAGAATTTTAAAATTATGTCCTAACCCAATTCAATGTGTTGATAGATGTTAAAAAACAGCAAATAACCAACACCACGGGATTTTCACAGTGGAACACAGGATTTTGGAGATGGAGTCGGTAATTTGGCCTTTTCAGCAGATATCTACTCTACCATTCAGCAAGATCTTGGCTGATGGATTGTGGTCTCAACTTTACTTCCCTTTCAGTCCCAGCCCCTTAGCCCTCGACTCCCTTGTCGAGAAAAACCCCATCTAATTAAGCTTTGAATAAATTCAGTGCCCCAGCCTCTACTGATTTTGGAGAAAGACAATTCTAAAGATTAACGACCCTGAAAAAAATTTCATCTTGGGCTTAAAAGGGACTCTGGTTATTTTTAAATGGTGTCACCTAGTTCCAGTTTCTCCCACAAGAATAACATCTTCCCAGAATCCACCTGATTGTATACGTTTCAAGAAAATCACCTCTCCTTCTTCTAAACTTCAACAAGTACATGTCCAATCTGCTTAACCCTTCTTCATAAAGTGATAAGATTCAAATAAATAAATCGGGTACACCTTTTCTGAACCATTTCAAGTGCAAATATACTATTTGTCAAATAAGAAGATCAAAGTTATATACAATACTCCAGATGTACAAAGCCTTGTACAGAAGCAATAGCTGTGCTTTTATGGTCCATTCTCCTTACAACAAATACCAGCAATACATCTGCATTTCTAATCACTTACTGTACCTGCACACTATCTTTTTGTAATTCACAAAGAGATTCAAATTCCTCTTCAATCACTCTCCATTTAAATAGCATACAGCTTGGCTATTCTTCCTGCTAAAGTGGGAAGTTCACATTTTTCCACATTGGTCTCCATGTGTCAAAATTTCATCCATTCACTTAACCAGCCCATATTCTTCTGCAGGCTCTCTACCGCCTCTTCTTAAGTCACTTGCATACCTATCTTGCTGCTTTCAACACATTTAACCACCATGCATTCGATCCCCTCATCCAAATCATTTTTTGATTATAGGGTTGCAAGATGCACTGGCACAGTTCAACAAGGCTCCTTCAGCAGCACCTTGTTGATAAATCAGGGACCCAGTACTCATCCCTGAGACACTCCACAAGTCACATCCTGGCAACCAGAGAGGTCCAATATCCCTGCTATCTGCTCCCTATTGGCTAAACAGTCCTTTATCCATGCTAACATGTTGCCTATTACACCATTACACCATTTTGTACAGCAGCTTGCAGCCTTTTCAAAAGATGAAGATCCCCTCCATGTTAAATTTATAGATTTCCAATCACTGGGATCCTTCGAGAATCTACAACCTTTTGGAAGATTATAGCAAATGTATCAACCATCCCTTCAACCATTTCTTTTAAGGATAGAGGATGCTGACCATCAAGTTCAAGGGTCTTGTCACCCTTTACTCCCATTATTTTGCCTGGTACTTTATTGATAAATATTGTTTGAAGTTCCTGGTTCCCTTTCACCGCTAATGTTCTAGTACCTGATAGCTTTTAATGCCGTAAGCAAAGTCAAATACAAAATATTTGTTCAAAGTCTCTGCCATTTCCTTGTTTTCATTATTAATTTCCCAGTCTCATTCCCTGAAGAACCAATACTTAATTCAACATCCTAAAATTATTAATAGTGCCATTGCACTGCACCACACCAATTTTAAACAAGTGCCTCGAATGTAAGAGAGCCATTGGTTAGATTACAGTTCAGAACATCACCTAAAATTTTGTACAGCACAGATTTAAGAAAACACAAACATTCCTTAAAAAGTTTCAAAAATGCCAACCCTAAAAACGATTTTAAAAAATACTCATCAAATAAATCCCTGATGAGAACCATGTAATATTAAAAAAAAATACACAAAGCTTATTCACTAGGTGGGTGCAATTTGCCACCATGCAAGTTCAGTTACAATCATAAAGCATTCAGCTGCATGATCATCAGAATCCCCACAGTGTGGAAACAGGCCATTTGGCCCAACAAGTCCACACAGACGTTCTGAAGAGCATCCCACCCACACCCATCCCCCTATCCTATTCCTGCATTTCCCACAGCTAACGTACCAACCTATACATCCCTGAACACAATGGATAATTTAGCATGGCCAATCCACCTAATTTGCACATCTGTGGACTGCGGGTTGAAACCGGCACACTCATCGGAAACCCATATGGGCACAGGGAGAATGTGCAAACTCCACACAGACAGTCGCTCAAGCTGGAATCTTGTTCTTGTGTTGCACTGAAATCAAGGAAAACAGGAGGAATCACGTCACAATTTAAATATTCTCAGCTAAAACCACTCAAAACATATTTCCCTCCCCCTCGCGACACAAAGCCACACCAATTAAATCCCAAGTTTCATGCCTTCACTGGCTTGCAGTCCATCTTAACAACGTAAACTTTTATTCTGTTTCTGGCAGCTAAAAATACAACATGCATATGGTGAGTAGATTTGTGTGTGTAAATGTGCAAAGCAAAAAACTAAATACAAAGAAAAACAATTACAAAAATCACAAGCAACTTTAATACATTTTATCAACTGACACTACCAGCCAAAGTTGCATTAATTGTGCTAAATCAAACATGCAAGTTGCTGTTTCCTGCACATTCAGCACCCCTCATTTTTTCTTTTGCCTTTTCTTCTACAAGAAAACATTAATGAATGGGGTCGAATTTATCATTAAAATCAGTACAGTACTTACAGTACATTTTGCCAGATCACTCCAGATGTCACTGCTAATTACCACCCCTTAGATTAGCATTTGTTTTAAAAAAAACTGGTATATGTATTCATTCCAGAATCTATTACAGTTGAAACCATTTTTTATGTTTAGTTTGAAATTACATTTTTTTTATATAAATAATAACTGAAATTCAAATTGGTTCATATTATTTATCCGAAAAAATTTAAGTTTCACTTTACTAATACAGAAAAACATGTATATTACATTAATGAAAAGGTAATCTGGTTCTGCTCAGGTTTGATCCATTTTACTTGGCTACTGGGAGAGGCACGAAGCCCAGATGCATTTGGATACACTTTACATAAAGGTCCAATTCGCAGAAATCTAAGTGATGTATATCTGGAATTCATAATACACTTAATTCTGGCTGACAATTGCATTTTCCAAAAGACTGTTAATTGTATATTGTAGATGAAACCCATTTTGCCTTTCCGTATCAGTTAATCATCCTCTTCCCCAGACAGAATTCTTTTCCCCTTTCATTATGACTTTGAAAATCCAATAGAATACCATACACAGGGATACAAATATGAAAAAACTATGCAATTACTAAATAGGAGGCTACTCAGCCGATCATCCCTGAGCTGGTGTCAGTGCTTCCTGAAAGCATCCATTTCATTCCATTTCTCTGCCCTTTACATGTGGTCTTAAATAATTTTCTTTAAGTCTCTCTCAAATATTGCGCCTAACTTTGCGTTAATGCCAACATGGAGACATGATCATTCAAGCTTATCCCCTTTTGTTATTTGTTATATACAGGTGCAAGGGTCTGAAAGGGTTGATACTGAGATCTGTGAGGACATCATCAGACTTGGTGGAGAAGAGTTTATGATCTATCATCTGGTTCTTGCTTTCTCCAACAAAGTCTATCTCATAACTGTAACATATGCCTAATTGTTATCATGCAATTAACAACACCCTGTTTAAGACAGAAACTCCTCATTTGACAGCAAATTATTTTCCCTCAACCACATCAGGCTAAGCAAGGACTGTAGATCTTTATCCCGAAAGAAGATGGTGGCTACAAATTTATTTTACGATGAGTAACAGTCAAGAATCCATATAACAGAATGAGAATTAGTAAGGTTCGCTCAAATAACAGTATTGATATTCCAGTCAAAGAAGAAAATATTTCATAATTTATACTGTTAAATCCTGCAAATATTTCAACACTTCTGAATATTCTCTGGCTCATTAATCTGCTGTGCTCTGTAAATTTTATCCACTTCTTCAAAATTTCTTATGATTTACTGAGAGTTTCTGAAAGAAGATTTAGTTTAGCAATGGAAAAGTACAAGGAACAATCCAGAACAAACATGTTAAATGGGAGTAGGGCAAATTTCGATGAGGTGAGAACAGACATTGCTCATTCAAATTAGAAGCACAGTTTGGCCAGGCAAAACTGTAATCAAACAATGGACTGCAGCTAAAGAGAAGACAGTTCAAATGGAGTCGGGGTACATTCTTAGGAGGAGGAAGACAAAACAAACTAAGCCAGAGCTCCTTTCGTACAAAAACAGGTGGAGAGCAAGGTGAAGCTGAAAAACGGATGTTAGGTGGAAAATATAAGTGAGAACCAGGCTCAATATAGCAGGCTCAAGGCAAAAATAAAAACCAAAATAAGGGAAACAAAGAGAAATGATTCACCCAAACCAATCCTACAGTTGATCCTTTGAACCAATATCATTTCTCGCACCTGTAATGATTCCAACCTCAAATTAATATCATCACCCTGTCTCTCTTTCCTTTAATTCTACTCTTCTACATTATCAATTGTCCTGAGATAGTAGGAACTGCAGATGCTGGAGAATCTGAGATAACAAGGTGTAGAGCTGGATGAACACAGCAGGCCAAGCAGCATCAGAGGAGCAGGAAAGCTGACGTTTCGGGTCTAGACCCTTCTTCAGAAA
>NW_025968693.1:20783-21500 GCF_021869965.1 Rhincodon typus | reverse complement strand
TAAGGGAGGCTGTGGGTCTTACCCTACAGCACATGGTCTGCAGCAGCTCAAGAAGGCAGCTCACTCCCACCTTCTCAAGGGGAGGAGGGCAACTAGGGACTGGGCGATAAATGCTGGGCCCGGACAGTGACCCCCACATCCCTGGGAATGCATGACAAACCATCAAACACTCCCAGGGACAGCATGGGGTTAGATGCAGAGTAAAGCTCCCTCTACACTGCTCCCTCCCCATCAAACACTCCCAGGGACAGGGACAGCACAGGGTTAGATACAGGGTAAAGCTCCCTCTACACTGTCCTCCCCCATCAAACACTCCCAGGGACAGGGTCAGCACGGGGTGAGATACAGAGTAAAGCTTCCTCCACACTGCACCACCCCATCAAACACTCCCAGGGACAGGGACAGCACAGGGTTAGATACAGGGTAAAGCTCCCTCTACACTGTCCTCCCCCATCAAACACTCCCAGGGACAGGGTCAGCACGGGGTGAGATACAGAGTAAAGCTTCCTCCACACTGCACCACCCCATCAAACACTCCCAGGGACAGGGACAGCACAGGGTTAGATACAGGGTAAAGCTCCCTCTACACTGTCCTCCCCCATCAAACACTCCCAGGGACAGGGTCAGCACGGGGTGAGATACAGAGTAAAGCTTCCTCCACACTGCACCACCCCATCAAACACTCCCAGGGACAGGGACAGCACAGGGTTAGATACA
>NW_025968693.1:20325-20683 GCF_021869965.1 Rhincodon typus | reverse complement strand
CCCCCCCCCCCAGCTCTCCGCTGCGCTCTCTACCCTTTCCCTCTCTCCCATGCGCCCATTCGGAGCCAGAAGAATTTCACTGACCCGGATCCAAATAAAAACCCTCAGAGTCCCGCTCAGGAGTGAGTGAGGGAGTGGGCGAGGGATTGATTGAGGGAGTGGGCCAACACCCCCAGCTCCTCCTACCTCGTGACCCCGTCCCTCTCCCTCCCACCACCCCAACCTTCTCCTACCTTCCAAAACCACCCCCCCCCCGCCCCCCCCCCCCCCCCCACCCCGTGCCCAGTCCCCGTCCCGCGCCCCACAACGCCAACCGTGGGATCTTGCTGTGCGGGACAACCGAGACCTCACACCCCCC
>NW_025968693.1:18215-20225 GCF_021869965.1 Rhincodon typus | reverse complement strand
CCCCCACTCCCCCAGAGCCTCTCCCTATCACCACGCCCCCCATTAACCCACATTCATGTCTCCTTTTACTTTCAATGGGCAGGTCCCCCACTTTATGTCAGTGGAGGGGGGGGGAAGAGGCTGGATCGATAAATCTTCCCCTCCCCCCCAATTGATCTAAGGGGCATCTTTTTGGCTTGTGCCCCCTCTCTCCGGCTGCTTCCTGGGGGGGGAAGCCCCCCACCACCCCCCCCCCCCCCCTTCCTTTCTGTCTGTCCCTCTCCCTCCCTCTTTCTCTCTCGTGTCCCCTTCCTGCTCTCACCTCCATAGCTGCCCCCCACAAAGATGGCCGCCCCACTTCCGGTCTGCCGGAAGTGACGCGCGCACCCACGCTCGACGGCAAGGCCAAACGTCGAAAAACGCACCGGCTTTCCGCCCCCTCTCCCCGCCGGCCTCTCCATCCGCCTCCACCGGGTGATGCCCCGACCCGTTGCCCCTCACTGCGGTCGGCGGCGCCTCCCTGCCTCACCCTCTTCACGCTCCGCTACGCCCCGGCAGCCGCCCCGCAGAAAGATGGCGCCGGGCAGCCGCCCGCGATGGTGCGTTCGATGGAAGGGGAAGTGACGCGCTGACAGATCGCTCCGCCCCCACAGCTGAACCTCGACCAATCGGACGTTCCTGTTAGCGCGTCGCTGCGACGTCTTGGGCGGCCCACGTGGTCTCACCTCACACAACGACCAATGGGGGTTTTCCACACTCTGACGGACGTCCATTCTGACCAACCGACGACTCGAGCGTGCGACGTCGTCCAATGGAGAGGGTGGAATAAACAATGGGGTGGGGTTTGTAGGCTGGTGGGCTGTAGCCGCCTACAGGTCTGCCAATAGGAATCCAGACCAGGTTTAGTTGACGTTTGAAGCCGCACCAATGGGAAGATAGCGGTCCGAGCGATCCACCAATCAGCAGGACGGTCAGTGCGTCCGATTGTACATCCCCCTCCGCCCCTTCGAGGTGGGACGGAAATGTGGTCACTGATGGACGTGATTTCCGCCCAATGGGAGGTAAAGGGGGTGGACTGTAACGTGGATGGGCAGCGGAGCAGTCCAATAGAAGCCTGACGCCTGCGCGTGGGCGGATCAGCTCCGGATGCCTCCTCCAATGGGAGACGGACATAGTGACCCGAACACACGTAGTAACGGACATCAGCAACCTCCAATCGCAACCCGGCTACTGCGTGCGGGCCGTTCGTCCGGATACCAGACGGACATCGATGTGGACCAATCGGTGCCCGGCTCCCGGCGTGGTGGGCGGACCCTCCCTTGATGGATGGTCGCTCCCATCAATGGGTGTCCGGGTGGCAATGCCTTTGCCAATCGGACACTTAGTACGGGGATGGGCGGGGTCAAGCGACTGACCGACGGGCAGGAGGCCCAATGGGAGCTGGATGAGGCGTGTCCGGCCTTCCCCTTCCCCTCCCCCGCCCAGTATCGGCGGGCGAGCGGCAGCGGAGACATGTCGTACGCCTACCTCTTCAAATACATTATTATCGGCGACACGGGTGAGTGAGCGGCTCGGGGAGGACCCTTTCTTTCCCTTTCCCCGCCCTCACCATCGGGTGTCCGCCCTCTCCCCCCCCCAACCCCTTTCCCGTCATTGTTTCGCTGGGTCTCCGCCGCCGACGGTGAAGCCTGTCCGGGCTAGGCCGCGTGACGTGGCTGCCCAAGATGGCGGCGCACGACGGGCCGCGCCATGTTCGCGAGGACCCCTTCCCTATCTACCGACGTCACTTCCGGCGCTCTGCCGGGTCCTGCGGTGGCCGTCGCTTTCGCCTGATTGGAACACGTGGGGTTTTTCCCCCCCAGCTCTTAAGCAAAATGGGTGCAGATTTATCTCTTCCTCATTTCTGATCAATGGAGCCACTCTCTCTCTCTCTCTGTTTGAAGTTAGTTGAAAACTGTCAGATTCCAGTACAGCTTCTTCCCCGCCGTTATCAGGTTCAGGGTCAGCTTCTTCCCCGCCGTTATCGGGTTC
>NW_025968693.1:16625-17715 GCF_021869965.1 Rhincodon typus | reverse complement strand
CCGTTATCAGGTTCAGGAACGGCTTCTTCCCCGCCGTTATCGGGTTCAGCGGCAGCTTCTTCCCCGCTGTTATCGGGTTCAGGAACAGCTTCTTCCCCGCACTGTCAGGTTCAAGTACAGCCCAGACAATCCACCTTCGCCCTGTATCTCAAACCCTCCGACATCCTTGTAAATATGTGAAATTTCCCAACACCTTTCCCTTCCCAGGAAGACCAAAATTTAACATGGTGTTCTGAAAGTGGCCTACCCAGTGTCCTGTACAGCCGATCTTATGTAAGTTATGAATGATCTGAATAAAATGCAAACTATCCTTTTTCGCTGTATCTCCATACAGAAAGTATAAAGTTGGCTGGACGGTGGGGGACAGAGGGTGGTGGAGGGTTGTATTTCAGGCGGGAGGCCTGTTACCAGCGGCTGTGCCACAGGGATCGGTGCTGGGTCCCACTTCTGTTCATCGTTTATATAAATGACTCCGATGTGAATGGAGGGACACGGTCAGTGAGTTTACAGATGACACCGAGCTCTGTGGTATCGTGGGCAGTGAGGGAGGTTCACTCAGAGTGCAACAGGATCTTGATAAATTGGGCCAATGGGCCGAGGAGGGGCAGATGGAGTTCAATTTAGATAAATGCGAGGTGTTGCATTTTGTTAAAACGAATACAAGACTTATACAGTTAATGGTAGGGCCCTGGGTGGTGCTGTAGGGGGCAGAGGGACCTGGGGGTGCAGGTAGATAACTGTTTGAAGTCTGTGTCACAGGTAGACAGGGCGGGTAAGGAGGTGTTTAACACACTTTCCCTTCATCGCTTAGACCCTTTGAGTATCGGAGTTGGGGAAGTCACGTTGAGGTTGTACAGGGATGTTGGTGAGGCCTCTTCTGGAGAACTGTGTGCAGTTCTGGTCGCCCCACACCCCATTATAGGAAGGATGTTATTAAACTGGAGAGGGCTTGGGAGAGATTTGCCAGGACGTCGTCGGGAATGGAGGGTTTGAGTTACAGGGAGAGGCTGGGGCTGTTTTCCCTGGAACATCAGAGACTGAGGTTATAGAGGTTTATAAAATCATGAGGGGCATGGATAGGGTGAATAGC
>NW_025968693.1:14256-16125 GCF_021869965.1 Rhincodon typus | reverse complement strand
CAGTTAGAGTCCTTATTCTCACCCAATATGGAAATGTTAAATTTTGGAGGGAGACACAAGGTTGAGGTGAGACATTGAGTGTTTAAACGAGCTGGAGTCATAGAGTCATACAGCATGGAAACAGTCACTTCAGTCCAACTCGTCCATGTCGAACAAGTTTCCCAAAATAACCTAATCCCACTTTCCTGCGTTTGGTCCATATTCCTCTACTCCTTTCCTATTCATGTAGCTGTCCAAATGACTTCATAATGTTCCAACTGTATCTGCATCTACCACATCCTTTTTAAATCTTTCTCTTTTCTCCTTAAAAATACGCTATCTGGTTTTGTACCCCCTTATCCTGGAGAAAAGACCTTTGCTATTCACCTTAACAATTCCCTTCATGCTTGCATCAACCTCTCTACGGCACCCATTAACCTCCAATGCTGTACTGAAAAAGTCTCAGCCGACCAGCATCTCCTTTTCACTCAAATCCTCCATCCTGGCAAATCTTTTCTGAGTCATCACCAATGTAATAATATCATTCCTATAGCACGGTGATCAGAAATAGCCTCATCAACATCCTGTACAACCTCAACATGACATCCCAACTCCTCAACTCAATGGTCTGAGCGATAAAGGCAGACGTGTTAAATGTCTTATTAAACGCCCTATCGAAGAGTGATGCAACTTTCAAAGAAGTATCAACCTGAATCCCAAGTTCTCTTCTCATTTATATAAATGATTTCGATGAGAATATAGAAGGCATTGTTAGTATGTTTGCAGATGACACCAACTGTAATGGTATAGTGGACAGTAAAGAAGATTTTCAAAGATGACAAAGGCAATTTGATCAAATGGGTCAATGGGCTTAAAAATGACAGGTGAAGTTCACTTGGTATCAATGCAAGTAAATGCAAAAAACATGGGTGTACAAACTTACACAAATAATAGTACGGCCTTGGATACTGGTTCAGATACATAATTATTTGCAGTTTGCATCGCAGGTAGATAGGGTAGTTGGAAGGCATTTAGCATACTTGTCTTCATTGCTCGGTTTTTTGAGTATAGGAGTTGGGATGTCATGCGACGTTGTACAGGACATTGGTGAGGCTTCTTCTGGAGTAGTGTGTCCAATTCTGGTCGCCCAGTTATAATAAGGATAATGGTGAGCTGGAGAGGGTTCAGAAGAGATTTACTGAGATGTTGCCAGGATTGAATTAGAAATATAAGCTGGATAGGCTGGGACTTTTTAAACTGTATTATAAGATGTTGAGAAGTGATGTTATAGAGGTTCATTAATCATGATGAATATAGATAGTTTTAATGGTCGGTAACCTTTCCCTTCGAAGGGGTACTCCAAGACGAGGGGGATGCATTTTTCAGGTTCAATGAAGTGAAAAGATATGGGACAGTTTTTGTACAAAGGGTAGTTCGCCTGTGGCATGAACTTCCTGAGGAAATAGTGGATGTGGGCACAATTACAATGTATAAAAGACATTTGGATGAATACATGGAGATGATGGAATTTACTTCAGACAACTGTCAGATGATGCACATGGTCGGTCAGACGCAAGGGGAAAATGATTTGTAAAGGACACGGTTTGAAATAACATATTCGATAAAGACCCTCACTGTCGGCTTGCGCAGAAATTTAAGTAATATGGAATCCATGGTGATTTTCAAAGCTGCATACAAAATTGACTTGAAAATTTTGGAAGCATATGGGCCAGGAGCAGACAGGTGGGACTAGTGTAAATTGGAATTATGTTTGGCATGGACTGGTTGAAGAGAACGAGGTGTTTCCATTCTGTGTGGCTCTGTGATTCTGTGGCTATCCATCAACTGTGCTCGTCACAAAGGTCAATAGGTGGCTCCAATGTGCTGGCA
>NW_025968693.1:10788-13756 GCF_021869965.1 Rhincodon typus | reverse complement strand
CGGGAGGCGGGGGAGCTCGGGACACAGCTCCCAGGACCCTCAATCGCTCCTTCCAGGTCCCTTCCCCACCACAACGCAACGCCAACCTTGTACAATCCCCTCCGCGCTCTCTCCCTCCAGCCTCACCTTCCCTCCGAGACAAAGCAATACCCCATCGCCCTTCCTTACCCCACCCAACACCCCGCACACCCCCCTCACACACCTCCCCTAACACCGCACCACCCGCCTCCCCCCACCTCGGAGAGATGGCAGCAGTTTCGACTCGTCGAGGTCTCCGAGGGGGAGCCCATTCAGTTCAGCGCTCGTCCTTCCCAGTCCAGCCAGTCATGGGATCGTGCAGAACTTCCGCGAGGGGTCGGGAGTTGTCGAGGAGGCAGTTGAGCGGGAGGGGGAGCGGGCGCTGAGGGACATCTAGGAGTAGATGGTGATGACCTCGCTGCCCCCTCCTCGCACCAGCAGCACTCGCTCAAGCCCCTCGGTCAGCACCTCCAGGAACTCCATGTCTGCAATGCGAGGTGGGGGGGGGGGGGGTCAAGGACAGTAACACCAAAACACACGGCGTGCATCACAGTGCCATCCCAGAGCACACCCGCCCACCCACCCCCAAAACGGCAGCTCAGCCTGATCCCACACTCCCGCAGCAACCATCAATCAAACTGACAAGTAACATCAAAACAGACAGTAAGAGGTTCGGTCAATCGGGGAAAAAAGGAGAAGAGAAGCTAAAGCAAGGGGAGAATTAGAGAACGAGGCTGGGGGGGTGTGATAATGGGAAACCAGGGATCGGCAGAGGAGCTGAATAAATGCATTGCGTCAGTCCTCACAGTAGAAGACTCTCATAGCATTCCAAAAATACAAATTAATCCAGGGCTGAAGGAGCAGAAATAAACATGATAACCTGTCGCTCGAGATAAAGTACAGGGTAAACTAATGTGGGCAGAGATCGAATGGTCCCCAGGACTTAGCGGGATGCATCCTAGGATATTGTAAGAAGTAGCTACAGTGATAACAGATACACTGGTAGTAATCTTCCAGGAACCCAGGGGATTGGAAAAGCGCCAATATGTAAAAAGGGGAAGACGCAGAATAAGTAACTGCAGACCCGTTAGTTTAATGGGAAAATGTCAAAGCCTATTATAAAGGATGGAAGACGGGGGCCTTACCAAGGGGAAAGTCAGGTCCGACAACTTTACTGGAATTTTCTGGAGGAAGGTAACACAGAAGCTGGATAAACAGGGAAGCAGCGGATGTAATCTGTTTGGATTTTCAGAAGGCGTTTGCTAAGGGAGACAGGCACTAGGCTACCTCACGAGGTAAGAGCCCAGGGTGTTTCAGTTTAATGTATTAGATAGAGGACTGGCTAACCGACAGAGAACAGAGTTGGGATAAGGGGGGCTCTTTCAGGGTGGCTGCCTGTAGCCAGTGGAGTTCCACAGGGATCAGTAGGGCCACTTCGGGAATACCACGTTCAATTCCGGTCCCCGCACTATAGGAAGGATGTTGTGAAACTTGAAAGGGTTCAGAAAAGGATGTTGGAGGGTTTGAGGTACAGGGAGAGGCTGGGGCTGTTTTCCCCGGAGCGTCAGGGGCTGAGGGGTGAGCATATAGAGGTTTATAAAATCATGAGGGGCATGGACAGGGTGAATGGACAAGGTCCTCTCCCCCACCCAGGGTAGGGGAGTCCCAAACGAGAGGGGCATAGGTTTAAGGTAGGAGGGGAAAGATTTAAAAGGGACCTGAGGGGGTAACTTTTTCACACAGAGGGTGGTGCGTGTATGGAACGAGCTGCCAGAGGAAGTGGGTGGAGGCTGGTACAGTTACAGCATTTAAAAGGCATCTGGATGGGGACATGGATAGGGAGGGTTTAGAGGGATATGGGGCCAAATGCTGGCAAATGGGACTAGATTAATTTAGGATATCTGGGTCAGCACGGACAAGTTGGGCCGAAGGGCCTGTTTCCATGCTGCGGAAGGCCGCAGCTCAGAGGGATTTTGGGGTGGGGTGTCCTCGTCCATCAATCACAAAACGCTGGTGCCCAGCGGGGAATGGGGAAGGCGAATGGAACGTTATTTCACAGGGAATGGAGTATAAAATCCGGGAGGTTTCACTAAAACTGTACCAGGCGCTAGTCACGGCCCCAGCTGGAACATGGCAAACGGTTTCAGGGCCCCGAATCCAAGCAGAGACAGACTGGGACATCGGGGGCAGCCCAGAGAGGGTTCGCTCGGCTGATCCCGGGGACGGAGGGACTGTCTGATGAGGGAGGGGGGGTTTGAGTCGGTTGGGGCCTGTACCCGTTGGGGGTTTAGGAGAATGAGAGGCGACCCGATTGAAATGTACAAGGTCCTTGGGGTGGTGACCTGACAGGGGGAGATGTGGAGAGGGTGTCTCCCCGCTCTCTCCCACCTTGTGTGGGAGAGTCCAGGACCCAGAGGGGCATCATCTCAGAGTAAGGGGGTCACCCACTGAAGACAGATAGGAAGGAATTCCTTCTCTTTGAGGGGGGAGCAAGTCTATGGGATTCTTTACCGCGGGGAGGGGGGCGCTGTCGGGTCTGGGGCATTGAGGATATTCAAGGCTGAGGTAGAGGTTTGTAATCAGGAAGGGGAATCGAGGGGGAAAGGGCAGGAGGGTGGGAGGTGAGGAGAAGAAGATCAACCATGATATCACCATTCAATGGGCTGAATGGCCTATGTTCCCTACATCTCATGATCAGCACACACAGAGACAAATACACACAGGTGTGCGCACACAGCCACACACAGGCACAGACACACACACACACACACACACACACACACACAGAATCACACAGACTGAATCTCTCTCTCTCACAGAATCTCACACACACAGAGACAGAATCACTCACACACACACACAGAGACAGAATCACACACACACAGAGACAGAATCACACACACACAGAGACAGAATCTCACACACACAGAGACAGAATCTCACACACACA
>NW_025968693.1:9317-10288 GCF_021869965.1 Rhincodon typus | reverse complement strand
GTATGGTGTGTTAGCTTTCATTAATAGAGGGATTGAGTTCAAGACCCATGAAGTTATGCTCCAGCTATACAAAAGCCTGGTTCGGCCGCATCTGGAGTACTGTGTCCAGTTCTGGTCACCTCATTACAGGAAAGATGTGGAAGCGTTAGAAAAGGTGCAGAGGAGATTTACCAGGATGTTGCCTGGAATGGAGGGGAGGGTCTTATGAGGAAAGGTTGAGAGAGCTAGGGCTTTTCTCTTTAGAACGACGAAGGATGAGAGGTGACTTGATAGAGGTGTACAAAATGATCAGAGGTATAGATAGAGTGGACACCCAGAGACTTTTTCCTTGGGTGGAGGTAGATATTATGAGGGGACATAGTTTTAAAGTGAAAGGAGGTAGATACAGGGGAGACGTCAGAGGTAGGTTCTTTACTCAGAGAGTGGTAGGGGCGTGGAATGCATTGCCGGAGAGGGTAGTGGAGTTGGCCTCATTAGGGGCATTTACATGGCTATTAGATAGGCATATGGATGATAGTGTAAGGTAGGGGTGGAGGTTAGATAGACCTTAGGTTTCGGGTAAAAGTTCGGCACAACATCGTGGGCCGAAGGGCCTGTACTGTGCTGTACTGTTCTATGTTCTATGTAAAGCCGCAGCTCAGAGGGATTTGGGGGTGGGTGTCCTCGTCCATCAATCATAAAACGCTGGTGCCCAGCGGGGAATGGGGAAGGCGAATGGAACGTTATTTCACAGGGAATGGAGTATAAAATCCGGGAGGTTTCACTAAAACTGTACCAGGCGCTAGTCAGAGCCCCAGCTGGAACATGGCGAACGGGTTCAGGGCCCCGTATCCAAACAGGGACAGACTGGAGATCGGAGGCACCTGGTCACTGCTCTGATTACTGTCCTGTTCCCTTTGGGATCGACTCAGATCCACCCGGATCACGCGATTAATCACTGTCCCGGGGTGGGGTGGGGTGTGGGGGGGGGG
>NW_025968693.1:7332-8817 GCF_021869965.1 Rhincodon typus | reverse complement strand
TCTGAGTCGATCCCAAAGGGAACAGGACAGTAATCAGAGCAGTGACCGGGTGCCCCCGATCTCCAGTCTGTCCCTGTTTGGATACGGGGCCCTGAAACCGTTCGCCATGTTCCAGCTGGGGCTCTGACTAGCGCCTGGTACAGTTTTAGTGAAACCTCCCGGATTTTATACTCCATTCCCTGTGAAATAACGTTCCATTCGCCTTCCCCGTTCCCCGCTGGACACCAGCGTTTTGTGATTGATGGACGAGGACACCACCACAACCACCTCCGCCCACCACCCCCGACCCCAAATCCCTGTGCGCTGCGGCTTTCCGCAGTCTTTCCCCGTTTAAATAACCTTCAACTCCTCTCTCCTTCCTGCCGAGGTACGAAACCTCACGTTTCCTCACACTACGTTCCATTCCAAAACTTTCTACAGTCTTTAAGATAAGGGATGTTGACTTCTGGGGAATGGAATCTTCTATATTTTATCTCCCTCTCTCTCTCTCTCTCTCACACAAACACTCTCTGTTTCTCTCTCTCACTCTCTCTCTCCATCTCTCTCTCTCTCTCTGACTCTGCCTCCCTCTCTCTGCCTGTCTCTGTCACTTTCTCTCTCTCCCTCTCTGTATGTCTCCCTCCCTCTCACTCTGTCTGTCTGTCTCACCCTCACTCTCTGTCTCGGTCTCCCGCTGACTCTCTCTGTCACTCTAACAGGGATTTGGCTCTGATCGTGGCTGCTCTGGCCTACAATCAATGGTTCACGAAACTCTCCACTAAAGATCTCAAACTGGTCAGTACCGAGGGGACGCACTGTCGGAGGGTCAGTGCTGAGGGAGCGGGCACCGTCGGAGGGTCAGCGCTGAGGGAGCGGGGCACTGTCGGAGGGTCAACGCTGAGGGAGCGGGCACTGTCAGAGGGTCAGTACTGAGGGAGCGCCGCACTGTCGGAGGGTCAGTGTTGAGGGAGTGGGCACTGTCGGAGGGTCAGTGCTGAGGGAGCAGGGCACTGTTGGAGGGTCAGTGCTGAGGGAGCGGGCACTGTCGGAGGGTCAGTGCTGAGGGAATGGGCACTGTCGGAGGGTCAGCGCTGAGGGAGCGCCGCACTGTCGGAGGGTCAGCGCTGAGGGAGCAGGCACTGTCGGAGGGTCAGCGCTGAGGGAATGGGCACTGTCGGAGGGTCAGCGCTGAGTCTGAGTTTTATTCATTTCTCCAGGGCTCGGAGGTGATCGAGCAGGTCATACACACCATGAGTCGATCGCGAACCATTGAGGAGCTTGAAATGGAGAGCACGGGACTTAAAATGTAAGATATTCAACACCCAAACCCCTCCACACCGTCCCCATGGACCCAAACCCCTTCCTGTTCGCGCCCGCTCTACACCGTCCCCATGGACCCAAACCCCTTCCTGTTCGCGCCCGCTCTACACCGTCCACATGGACTCCAAACCCCTTCCCATTCACTCCCGCTCTACACTGTCCCCATGGACCCCAAACCCCTTCCCC
>NW_025968693.1:5716-6832 GCF_021869965.1 Rhincodon typus | reverse complement strand
GGGTCTGGAGTCACACATAGACCAGACCAGGTGAAGATGGCAGTTTCCTTCCCTAAAGGACAATAGTGAACCAGATGACAATTTCCTGACAATTGGCAATAGATTCATGGTCATCATTAAATATCTGGAATTAAGAATCTAGCGAATTCAAATTCCACCATCTGCCGTGGTGGGATTCGAACCCCAGAACGTTACCTGGGGGTCTCTGGATTAACAATCTGGCAATAATACCACTAGGCCATCGCCTCCCCATAACTGGTTGGCATGGACAAGTTGGACCAGTCCTCAGTTGTAGGAGTCCCCCATGTCGCTGTGGGTCTGGAGGTCGGTGTAGACCAGATTGGATAAGGGCAGCAGGTTTCTGTCCCCCTATAAACAACATGAATGAACCAGCTGGGGTTTTAGGAGAGTCGATCCTAAGCCCAGAGACAGCTCGCAATTCCTGTTTGTTTCGTTCCTTGTCTGTAAATTCCACTGGTTATTGTGGTGGGGTTTCAATCTGTGCACCAGCCCTGAGCTCGTGCTCAAGCCTTCGCATTACGAATGTCTCTGCTCCACTGCCTGGAAATGTTTTTGTTTAAATAAACACACTGTTTCAAAAGACGGTGAAATCACAGGAATATAGGGCTGAGGGACAGGAGGGGAGAACCGTTTCAGTCCTTAACCCCGCTCCACCCTTCAGAGTGAGGGGGTCGCCCATTGAAGACAGAGATGGGGAGGAATTCCTTCTCTCCGAGGGAGGGGGGAGTGAGTCTGTGGGGTTCTTTACTGCGGGTGGGGGTGCTGTCGGAGCTGGGGCATTGAGGATATTCGAGGCTGAGATAGAGATTTTTAATCAGGAAGGGGAATCGAGGGGGAAAGGACAGGAGGGTGGGAGATGGAGGGGGATCAGAGTCATGATCTTGTTGAATGGCAGGGAAGACCCAATGGGCAGAGTGGCCTACTTGTCCTGTGCCTTATAATAAGATACAGCCACGGATCCACTTGATGTCTGCCACCATAATCCTTGACTCCCTGGTCAATCAAAGTCGGGCACATTTCTGAGGTGAGAGGCACTGACGTTGACGTGAGGGCAACATTCGACCATGTGTGGCATCGAGGAGCCCTGGCATCAAT
>NW_025968693.1:5350-5616 GCF_021869965.1 Rhincodon typus | reverse complement strand
TCAGGGTAGTGTCCCACACCCAACCATCTTCAGCTGCTTCATCAATGCCCTTCCCTCCATCATAAGGTCAGACATGGGGATGTTCACCGATGGGGCTGAACATTGTGGAACCATTCCCCACTCCTCAGGCACGGAAGCAGTCCACGTTCACATGTAACAAAGTCTGGACAATACCCAGGCTCAGGCTGACCAGTGGCAAGTGACATTCGTGCCACACAGATGCCAGGCTATGCCCATCTCCAACAGGAGAGAATCTAACCCTCACC
>NW_025968693.1:1377-4850 GCF_021869965.1 Rhincodon typus | reverse complement strand
GGGGTGCTGCTTTGTCCCTGGAAGGTGTCGAACTTCTCGAGTGTTGTTGGAGGGGCAAGTGGGGAGTATTCCCTCCCCCTCCTGCCCTGTGCCTTGTTGATGGTGGGACGGGGTGGGTAGGTGGACGGGAGTTACTGGAGTATTCCCTCCCCCTCCTGCCCTGTGCCTTGTTGATGGTGGGACGCGGGGGGGAGGCAGGACGGGAGTTACTTGCTGCAGGATTCCCAGCCTCTGACCCGCTCCTGTAGCCCCTGTGTTTATATGGGGCTGGGTCTAAATCACTGCTTAAAACAGGAGAGCAGAGGGAGATGGTAGAGTGGTCACTGAGAAACCATACGACCATCAGATAAAGGAGCAGAAATAGGCCATTCGGTCCATCGACTCTGCTGCACCATTCAACAATGTTCCAACACGTTTCCCAAACCCCATTCTCCTGCCTTCTCCCCGTAACCCTCACCAACCACGACGCTGTCTATCTCTGTCTTACACACACTCAATGACCTGTCCCCCCACCACCGACAGCCCTCTGTGGCAATGGGTCCCTCAGATACCGCCCCCACCCTCTTCCTGAAGAAATCCCTCCCCCTCTCAGTTCGAAAGGGTCGTTTCCCGCCTTCACCCTGAGGCTGTGCCCTCGGCTCCCGGTCCCCCCCCTGGGAACATCTTCCCCCCCCCCCGCCGCCCCGCTCTATCCCAGCTCCCTCGGTATCCTGTAAACTTCCATCAGATTCCCCCTTCCTCCTTCTAAACTCCATCGAGTACAGACCCAGAGTCTTATCTCAACCCCCTCCCCACACGACCAGCCCTTCATCCCCGGGGTCATCCTCGTAAACCTCCTCTGCCCAAGCACCCCCTCCGAGGTCAGCACCACAACTTTTCTTGGATACGGGAACCCAGGTACAACACCATCCAATGGGAGGCCCTGGGCCATGCGATGGGAGATTGGGATGATGGTCGAGCGATGCTTGATGCCCATCATGGACAGGACAGGTCGAAGGGCCTGTGGTAGCTCTGTCTCTGCCCACCCGCTTGGGGTCTGACGGGTCTGGGGCTCCCTCTCTATCCACAGGCCTGACGTCCGGGGGTGTGAACTTCCGATTCTCATCCACCATGATGACAGTCACCGAGGGGGAGCCGGTCTCCATGGAGTGTCGCTATTCCCGTAAAATCGATGACCGTTACCTCCTGTGGGGTTACGTCCCCCCGGGCACTTCTGGCATCAAGCAGCTGCTCTATTGGAGCCCCGGGTCTGAGACACCGACGTATGTCAACGGCAACTCTGGGCGATACTGGGCAGAGAAGAACTTCCGACGTAAGGTGATAAAGCTCCGGATCGCTCGAGCTACGCAGCGAGATTCCAGCAGGTATTTCTGCCAAAGCTCCGACAACCTCAGCAATGAAAATGTCACGGATTTCTGCAGCTGTGGGACCACCCTGAGGGTCCAGGCAGGTGAGGCCACACATCAGTGTCCGCTACGATAGCATTGGACCGGGCGGTGGGACAGGGAGCCGGAGCTTAGGGCCTGGTGTCTCGGTGCGGGGTCACTGGGAGAAGGGTCAGGGCCTCATCGCTCAGAGTCACCGGGGGTGGGGGTCAGGGAGTGACCTCCGCGCTCAGGGTCACAAGGGGTCAGTGAGTGACCTCTGCACTCAGAGTCACCGGGTGTGGGTGTCAGGGAGTGACCTCTGTGCTCAGGGTCACCGGGGGGGTCAGGGAGTGACCTCTGCGCTCAGGGTCACCGGGGGGGTCAGTGAGTGACCTATTCGCTCAGGGTCACTTGGGGTCAGTGATCTCCTCACTCAGGGTCACGGGGGATCAGTGAGTGACCTCCTCACTCAGGTCACCGGGGGGTCAGTGAGTGACGTCCGCGCTCGGGGTCACGGGGGGTCAGTGAGTGACCTCCACCCCCAGGGTCACCAGGGGGGTCAGTGAGTGACCTCCGCGCTCAGGGTCACCGGGGGTCAGTGACGCCCGTGGCCACGGTTGCCCTCAGCATCGCTCCGGTGAGCGGATGGACTGACCACCATCTCTGTTGTGTTCCCAGTGCCTCCATCATCCGCTCCCTCGGTGGAACTTCACTCTCCATTCGCTGGGCAGCTCCGGGAGAATGGCACTGCCACCCTGCTCTGCCTGGCCTCTGGATTCTACCCCTCCAATGTCCGCATCTCCTGGCTGATAGACGGGCATACCGTGAGGGCCAGAGTCACCCAGCAGCCCATGTGCCAAGATACCAGCGAGAGGTACACGGCCGTTAGCCGTCTTCAGCTCAGTAGCTCCACGTGGATGGAAGCGCACCGTTACCAGTGCACCGTGACCCACCCAACACTCTCACGGCCCATCGTCAAGGAGCTCAGGACCCTCGGTGAGTGAGCTCCCCTGCACTCGATGGGGTTCACAACCACAGGGGCTGGAGGGATCTGACTGAGGAAGAAGTGGTGAAGATGTTCCAAGTTGTACGAAAGACTGGGACCCAAGGGCGCAGCCTCAGAGCGAAGGGACACCACCCCCCACCACCACCCACCTTTACACAGAACCCCACAGACTCCCTCCCCCGCGCCCTGCCTCGGAGAGAAGGAATTCCTCCCCACCTCAGTCTTCGATGGGCGACCCCCTTATTCTGAGATGATGCCCCTCTGGCTCCGAGACTCTCCCACACAAGGGGGGAGACGCCCTCTCCACATCTCCCCCTGTCAGGTCACCCCTGCCCACCCCTAAGGACCTTGTACATTTCAATCGGGTTTCCTCTCATTCTCCTAAACCCCAACGGGTACAGGCCCCAACCGGCTCACACCCCCTCCCTCCCTCATCAGACAGTCCCTCCGTCCCCAGGATCAGCCGAGCGAACCCTCTCTGGGCTGCCCCCGATGTCCCAGTCTGTCTCTGCTTGGATACGGGGCCCCGGAACTGTTCGCAGTATTCCAGCTGGGGCCTGACTATTGACTTCTGCAGTTTTAGTGAAACCTCGCGGTTCTTATACTCCATTCCCTGTGAAATGATATTCCATTCGCCCTCCCCATTCCCCACTGAACTGGGACCCAGGTATTGTCACTGGGTGCTCAGAAATCTCTCCTTCTCTGAACTTGAACCTGCTCAGACTCTGAATCCTCTGCGTTCGAGTCTAGTGCAAGTCCCCAGTTACCACTTCAACGTCACTGTCACTCTCAGAGGGGGAGTTAAGAGCCAAACTCATCGATGTTGGGTATGGAGTCACGCGAAGGGACAGAACAGGGAAGGACGTGAGTGACCAGATGGATTCCCACAGACAGTCAGCAAATGTTCGAGGGTCACTGATCACCTTCTGTGACTGGGTTAGAGACACGGACATGCATCAGATGGAACACATTCTGGCTGATCCTTTTGATTCAATCCCATATCCCTCGGTCAGACCCAAACACGGAGCACCATGCACGGATCCCGTCTCATTATCCCTCGGTCAGACCCGCACTCGGAGCGCGGTTCCCGTCTCCGTGTC
>NW_025968693.1:517-1367 GCF_021869965.1 Rhincodon typus | reverse complement strand
TCGGTCAGACCCGCACTCGGAGCGCGGTTCCCGTCTCCGTGTCCCTCTGTCAGATCCGCACTCGGAGCGCGGTTCCCGTCTCCGTATCCCTCAGTCAGACCCGCACTCGGAGCACGGTTCCCGTCTCCGTGTCCCTCGGTCAGGCCCGCACTGGGAGCCCGGTTCCCGTCTCCGTATCCCTCGGTCAGACCCGCACTGGGAGCCCGGTTCCCGTCGCCATATCCCTCGGTCAGACCCGCAGGACCCGCACTGGGAGCGCGGTTCCCGTCTCCGTGTCCCTCAGTCAGACCCGCAGTCGGAGCGCGGTTCCCGTCTCCGTATCCCACTGTCTGACCCGCTCTCGGAGCGCGGTTCCCGTCTCCGTAACCCTCTGTCAGACCCGCACTCGGAGCGCGGTTCCTGTCTCCGTACCCCTCGGACAGACCCGCACTCGGAGCGCGGTTCCCGTCTACGTGTCGCTCGGTCAGACCCGCACTCGGAGCGCGGTTCCCGTCTCCGTGTCCCTCGGTCAGACCCGCACTCGGAGCGCGGTTCCCGTCTCCGTGTCCCTCGGACAGACCCGCACTCGGAGCGCGGTTCCCGTCTCCGTGTCCCTCGACCAGACCCACACTCGGAGCGCGGTTCCCGTCTCTGTATCCCTCGGTCAGACCCACATATGGAGCACTGATATTTGATGTGATCTATGGTGATTCAGACAGATCCTGAGTAGATCCTTGATCACTCTCTCTCTCTCTCTCTGTGCCAGCTTCTCTCTCGCTCAGACGTCCGACAGTCCGACTGATCCCTCCATCCATCCGGGAGATGGTCACCCACCAAACTGCAACGCTGGGCTGCGTGGCCACCCGGTTCA
>NW_025968693.1:0-417 GCF_021869965.1 Rhincodon typus | reverse complement strand
GTCAGACCCACATATGGAGCACTGATATTTGATGTGATCTATGGTGATTCAGACAGATCCTGAGTAGATCCTTGATCACTCTCTCTCTCTCTGTGCCAGCTTCTCTCTTTCTCCGACGTCCCACAGTCCGACTGATCCCTCCATCCATCCGGGAGAAGGTCACCCACCAAACTGCAACGCTGGGCTGCGTGGCCACCCGGTTCATCCCCGACCCCATCACCTTCAGCTGGATGGCCCAGGGATTGGAGATACCCGGGACGTCCCAGACCCTGGTACCCACTGCCAATGAGGATGGCAGCTACAGTGCCAGGAGCCAGTTAACGGTAGCACTGGAGGACTGGGAGTCAGGCACCAGTTACACCTGTCAGGTTCCAAATGCACAGTCCGATCCCAAAAACAGGACCCTTCGTGTCGAGG
>NW_025968692.1:0-21589 GCF_021869965.1 Rhincodon typus | reverse complement strand
CCCCTTCCCCAGGGGGAGGTACGTCACCCTCTTCTACCCACTTCCCCGGGGTGTGGCCCGTTACCCCCTCCCCCCCCCCCTTTCCCCAGGGGCGATACATCACCATCTCCCTGTCTTCACTCATGAGGTTACAGATTGTGCTGGAGTACAATTCTGCTGTTGTTGATGGCCCACAGCGCCTCATGGAGTGTCTTGTTGCTGCATCTGTGCCAAGTCTGTCCCATTTAGCATGGTGATAGTGCCACACAACACGGTGGAGGGTATTCTCAATGTGAAGGCAGGACCTAATCTCCCCAAGGACTGTGAAATGGTCACTCATACTGATACTGTCATGGATGGATGCAACTGCAGCTGGCAGATTGGTGAGGATGAGGTCAAGTATGTTTTTCCCTCTTCCTGGTTCCTCACCACCAGAGTAAAGGAATAATGCTTTTAAAAACAGAAGAGTGGCAATTTGCTAGTTTGATAATTGTTTCAATGATAAATACCAGGCCTTTGTGAAATTATTGGATGATGGGATACATCACAGCCACATTGAACTGAATATCTTACTTCAATTCCAAAGTGACTGTTTGATGCTTATTACCACAGCAGTTCTCTGGAGACTTTTACTTATTTTTCACAGACCGAGAGAATTTTCTCAGAACATTCAACAAGTAGATAATTGGACAAAAACCAGAGAGTTCAAAACCTCCACAAACCATCCGGATGCTTCCCTGACAAAGGTGCATCCTGCTCAAAACCTAGTCAGCGCCAATTCTCTCTTTTCTCTTTCACAGTGTTCTCTGTGATTGGCTGGCCAGCTATGCTCCTCCCTCGACTGACCAATTTAACATCCAACCAGCTGCCAGTGCTGGAGCACCGCGATACCTTGGTGTCCAATCATGTGCAGTGTCCTTAGAGAAGTAACTAACCTGCATTATCTTTCCAGGCCAGTTCCCAACAGCAAACCTCTGTCTTTTGAAACATACAGTTAGACACACAGTTAAGAGTAAAACAAAAATTAAAAAGATTGTAATTTGTCAGTCCAATAAGCCATCTCAAATGATGGATACCAGGTCTTCTGTGGACAATAGCTTGTTTACAGGCAAGTCACACTTTATCTCTTGCTTGATTTCCGAAACCGCCTCAGGCTCAAGGTATGTTTTCTAGGAAAGAGAAGGGTAACTCCTTCCTTTGCAGAGATCAGATAGTTCTGTGGTAAATCACTTACACCATACAAGGTAGCCAGCCACCTCGCCATTGGTAAGCAGAAAGCCTTTGTAATTGACAACTGTTTGCCATTCCATAGACCAATCAGCTTCTTGTTGCTAGCCAACTCCCCTTTCAGACACATCCCCCTGGATCCAGCTTCCCTGTAGTAACTTTCCCCATGACCTGAACAAACGACAGTCTAATCAGTAGAAGGCCATCAGGAATAGGAACGGGAGTAGGCCATTCGGCCCCTCGAGCTTGATCAGTCCTTCAATAGGATCACGGCTGATCTGATATTCCTCGTGCCCACTTTCCTGCCCTTTTCCTGTAACCCTCGATTCCCTGACTGATCAGGAATCTATCTCAGCTTTAAATACACCCAAGGACTTTGCCCCCGCAGCTGTCTGTGGCAAGGAGTTCCAAAGACTCTTAACCCTCTGAGAGAAGAAATTCCTCCCCATTTCAGACTTAAATTGGTGGCCCTTTATTCTGAGACTATGCCCCCAGTCCTAGAATCTCCCATGAGGGGAAACATTCTCTCAGCATTTACCCTGTCAACCCCCTTAAGAATCTGATATGTTTTAATGGATCACCTCTCATCCTTCTAAACCCCAGGGAGTAGAGTCCCAACCTGTTTAGCCTTTGCTCATAAAGACAATCCCTCTGTACCAGGGACCAGCCTAGTGAACCTTCTCTGAACTGCCTCCTTAAAAGCTCACTTACAATGAGTTACGGGAAACCTGCTTTTAAAAATGCAGCAAATCCTTTCCACATCTTGTTTTTTCTTTAAACTGTCCTTTTCCCACTTTAGCCCATAATCAAAAATACAGCAAAGTAACAAGATTGTATGGCCTTTCCAATTATTGAATCCCTGTTTCCATTTGAGCTGCTTTTTCTGAGCTTAAATAATAAGATTATTGATGAATGGTACTGATTCCCCTCCATTCACATTGTGCTGATGAATATTTCATTTGATTTGATTGTCACGTGTACTCAAGTACAAAAGTACAGGGTCATGCACTTAAGGTGAGAGGGGGAAAGTTCAAAGTAGATGTGAGGGATTTTTACACAGAAAGTGGTAGGAGTGTGGAATGCACTGCCAGGGGCAGTGGTGGAGGCAGATATGATAAGGGCATTTAAGGGACTTTTAGATAAGCCCATGAATATGCAAGGAATTGGGGGGATATGGACCAAGGGCAGGAAAAGGGATTAGTTTTATTTGGCATCATGTTTTGACACAACATTGTGGGGCATAGGGCCCATTCCTGTGTTGTACTGTTCTATGTTCTGTGTCGCCACACAAGGCTCCATCTTAGGTACAAATATCTAGGAACAGAATCTGAAGAACAATGATAGAAAGAATAAAGTTAAATATTGCAGTAATTATGGTATAACTTAAAACATATGAAATAAGGTTAAAAGTTACACATTGCAGACTTGCTTAGTTTGGTGTAGAAAATAAAGAAATAATTCTGAAAATTCAAACATCACAGTCTTTCTTAAGTGATTAGCAATGGTGAGACCGCACTGCGAAGAGTCACCTTCAGACTGAAGTCCATGTTAAGACCGCTCTGGGCTGAGAAACCGCCACGTATCGCTGACAGACCACCTGCCAGAGCAAAACACCACGATACCTGGCAGAAAGACCGCCATGCTGGGCTGAGGGACTGTCACATGGCACTGGGCCGGGAGACCGTCTCTCCAAGCCCCGAGCCTGGAGGTCAGAGGCCGGCTGTCTGTGACTGGGAGGAGGTGACCAGGAGAAGAAAACACAGAAGAGAAAAAAATGAGAGAAAGAAACAGAAAAGGAAGTGGATTGAGTGCACAAGCTCTATCTGAAGCATCCTACTGCACCGCCACCATCTTTAATATTGTCCATCTGTGTGAATCTCTACAGGTTTCCTTGAATTTCCTGAGTACCCTGACTACATGTTCCCGTTGTCCTTTCTCTGAGTGTGAGGATACAGTATCTAACTGAGTGTTTCAGGGTTGTAGGTAATTTGTGAATGGCCTATGTGCTTCTACTTAACTCTTACTATCCCTGTCAATCCACACTACCTTCAACACGAAATAAATACTTGTTTGGGACTTAGTGTTCTGGCTCGTTCCCTGGAGGAGTTTTTAACATGCCTGGCTGTAAGTTGGTCTGAAAGCTATATTTGATTGTTTTGAAAAACAATTCTTTGAATCCTTCTCTTCTGCAGATGGTTTCATGTCCTGCTTCTTGATCTTCATTGCTGCTGTGATTTCCTGAGCAGTGTGGCTCTATTCAGCGACTGATTTGATGTCACATTGGTCAAGGAGACTGCAATGTGAAGCACTGTCTTCAGGTTTAGGCTTTAAAGTAACCCTGTTTCTGACTGATTAAAGCTAAATGCTGCATTAAGTCACGCACTAGCACACCAGCTCCTGAGCTTTTTGTTATATTAGGTAAGGACTGATCGATTGTCTCGTGTTCATATGCATGTATCCCCAAGTTCGAGAGTATTCCAACACTACCCATATTGAGTGATTTATTCTCAGTGAGGTGGAGCTCTGTGATATAATAGGAAGGTTACTCCAGGATCTAATGTCCTTATGTGGTAGTACTGGTCCGGACTCACATAAAGACAGAGTAAATACAGCAGGTTTACCTCCCTAAAGGGGCATCAAAGAATATGCTGCATGTTGAAGGCTGGTTAATAGCCTGTGGTCACAGTTACTATTGCCACCTTTTTATTGCACAAGGAGGAGGCCATTCATCCCATTGTGCCTGCACCAGCCCTTCATGAGCATCATTCCCTAGTGCCAATCTGCTGCCTATCCCCCATATCCCACATTTGGAATACTGAGTACAGTTTTGGTCGCCACATTACCAAAAGGATGTGGATGCATTGGAGAGGGTGCAGAGGAGGTTCACCAGGATGTTGCCTGGTATGGAGGGCGCTAGCTATGAAGAGAGGTTGAGTAGATTGGGATTATTTACATTAGAAAGACGGAGGTTGAGGGGGGACCTGATTGAGGTCTACAAAACCATGAGAGGTATAGACAGGGTGGATAGCAAGAAACTTTTTCCCAGAGTGGGGGACTCAATTACTAGGGGTCACGATTTCAAGGTGAGAGGGGAAAAGTTTAAGGGAGCTATGCATGGAAAGTTCTTTATGCAGAGGGTGGTGGGTGCCTGGAACACGTTGCCAGCGGAGGTGGTAGAGGCGGGCACGATAGCGTCATTTAAGATGTATCTAGACAGATATATGAATGGTCAGGGAGCAGAGGGATACAGATCCTTGGAACATAGGCGACAGGTTTAGATAGAGGATCTGGATCGGCGCAGGCTTGGAGAGGCAAAGGGCCTGTTCCTGTGCTGTAATTTTCTTTGTTCTTTATCCCTGCACACCATTTCTATCCAAATAACCATCCAATGCCCCTCTGAATGCCTCCCCCACATTTCCAGGCAGTGCATTCCAGACCCAAACTACTTGCTGTGTGAACTAGTTCTTTTTTCCTCACATCCCCCAGCTTCATTTATGCGTCATGTTAAGTCTATGCCCTTTTGTTCTTGTTCTTTTGACAAGCAGAAACAGCCTGTTCTGTCCAGCTGGCTCATGAAAATCTCAATCAAATCTCCTCTCAAACTTCACTCCATGGAGAACAGTCCCCAACTTCTTCAATCTATCCTTGTAGCTGATGTTTCTCATCCCTGGAACCAATTTTGTGATTAAGGTTTCGAAGTAGATTTGTAGCTCTGGTTGTGGGACTTGAGGTTGGTTGGCTCGCCGAGCTGGTTTGTTGTTTCGCAGACATTTCATTACCGTGCTGGGTAACGTCCTCAGTGCAGCCTCCGATGAAGCGTCGGTGTGTTTTCCCGCCTGGTTTTTAAACTCTGGGGTCCGTTGCGATGGATTGCCTCACTTCCAGGTTTCCTCCGTAGTGGAATGTATATAGGGTTGAGTTCTATGTGTTTATTAATGGCCTGCTTCGTGGAGTGCCATGCTTCCAGGAATTCCCTTGCCTGTCTCTGCCCAGGATTTTGGTGTTTTCCCACTTGAAATGGTGGTTCTCCTTGTCCATGTAGATTGAGATGAGTGAGTATTGGTCGTGTCTTTTTGTAGCCAGTTGGTGTTCATGTACTCTTGTTGTTAGTTCCCTTCCTGTTTGTCCGATGTAGTGTTTCTCGCAGTCTCTGCAGGGGATCTTGTAGATGACATTGGTCCTGTCCATGGCGGGGAGTGGGTCTTTAGTTCAGGTGATCAGTTGTCGTAGGGTTGATGTGGGTTTGTGTGCCACTCTGATGCCCAGCGGTCGTAGGAATCTAGTGGTTAGTTCCGACGTGTTTCTGATATAGGGTAGTGTGATGAGTGTGTCGAGATGTGTAGCCTTTTTCTGATGCTGTTCGCGTAGGCATCTCCTGACCCAGTTCTTTGGATATCCATTATCCTTGAACACTTGGAAGAGGTATCCTTCCTCCTCTTGGCATAGTTCCATGTTGCTGCAGTGTGTTGTTGCCCTTTTAAATAGTGTTCGCACGCAGCTTCGTTTGTGTGTGCTGGGATGGTTACTGTTGAAGTTCAGTACCTGGTCTGTGTGTGTGGCTTTTCTGTGTACTTTCGTTTGGAGTTTCCCATTTGCCTTGCGCTCTACCATGACGTCCAGGAATGGGAGCTGTTTGTTCTTCTCCTCCTCTCTGGTGAATCTTATTCCAGTGAGGGTGTTGTTTATAAGTTTGTGTGTCTCCTCTAATTTGGTGCGAACACTATTTAAAAGGGCAACAACACACTGCAGCAACACAGAACTACGCCAAGAGGAGGAAGGATACCTCTTCCAGGTTTTCAAGGATAATGGATATCCAAAAAACTGGGTCAGAAGATGCCTACACGAACAACATCAGGAAGATACTACACACCCTGACACACTCATCACACTACCCTACATCAGGAACACATTGGAACTCACCACAAGACTCCTACGACCGCTGGGCATCAGAGTGGCACACAAACCCACATCAACCCTACGACAACTGCTCACCCGAACTAAAGACCCACTCTCCGCCATGGATAGGACCAATGTCATCTACAAGATCCCCTGCAGAGACTGCGAGGAACATTACATCGGACAAACAGGAAGGAAACTAACAACAAGAGTACATGAACACCAACTGGCTACAAAAAGGCACGACCAATACTCACTCATCTCAATCCACATGGACAAGGAGAACCACCAATTCGCCTGGGACAACACCAAGATCCTGGGACAGGCTCGGCAGAGACAGGCACGAGAATTCCTGGAAGCATGGCACTCCATGAAGCCTGCTATTAATAAACACATAGAACTCGACCCATATACATTCCATTACGAAGGAAAACCAGACGTGAGGCAATCCATCTCAACGGACCCCAGAGTTTAAAAACCAGGCAGGAAAACACACCGACGCTTCATTGGAGGCTGCACTGAGGATGTTACCCAGCACGGTAATGAAACGTCTGCAAAACAACAAACCAGCTCGGCGAGCCAACCAACCTCAACATCTTTGTGATTTGTGCTCTCTTTCCAGTATATTCACATCTTTCCCACAACGTGGCACCTACACCTGTACACAACCCTCCATCTGGGGTCTAACTAGTGTCCTGTACAAATTCAACATCACCTCATTGCTCCTATACCCTGTGCCCCCATTAATAAAGCCGAGAATACCGTGTGCTTTGTTTGTTGCTCTCTCCGCGCGCGCTGACACACATCCAGCTCCCTCTACTCCTGCACTTCCCCCTCTTTAGAATTGTACCCCCCCTATTTTATATTGATCAAAAGAATACTGGAAAACAAAGTGCATCACCTGATACTTCTCTGCACTGAACCTCATCTGCCACCTATATCCACCCACTCCACCAACGTGCCAATGTCCTTTTGGAGTCCCACACTGTCTCCTCATACATTACAATTCTTCCAAGCTCACTGTTGCCTTTTATTTCTAAATTTTCCTTTTGAAATGAATTCAAGTTCTGAAAGTGCCACAGTGGGGTTTCAACTGCTACTCTCTGATTTACGAAGCCAGTAACAAACCTATCGCATGATGTAACTGTGCAAAAAACATGCTGAAACTGTGCCAGCACTTGTCATACCTGTCAGAAACAGCACCAAATGCAGCATCTACAAAGAATGAAATGCTTTATCTCATCACTGGGGTCACACTGGCACATGTTGCCAGCTGTTTACAGGCATCAATCTAACAGACAGGCAGCTGCAATAAGTGGTTGATCTGTACCTGCTGGTGTTGATAGAGAGTGTAACGTTGCCACAAGGACTCATGAGGGGGATGGATCAGTGCGATCCATTGTAATCAAGCCCCTTTTGGAGTGACAGAGGACCGAGGGAAGGTGGGACATCTGCAGCACTTGGTGTACAGTGAGTGTGTGGCCCATGTTGGGAAAGCAGGGCAGAGGAGACAGTGAACAAAAGGGATCTCATACCAGGCTGAACAAGTGCTTTTGGTTTCTAACTCCACAGTGGAGACAATGAATGAATTACCAACAGGTTTACAATTCTATCAGTTCCGGGTACGAATTGTGAACTCTGTACTCTAGTGAAGCCACACCTGCACAAATTGACAATTGTATTTCATCTCAGAAAGAGCACTTTGAGTATGTACACAGTGTCTCACACACCAGGACTTCTGCCATAATTTCAGTCTCCTCAGATTGCTGACCCTCCGACAGTGCAGCGTTCCCTCAGTACTGACACTCTGACAGTGCGGCACTCCTTCAGCACTGACCCTCCGACAGTGCAGCACTCCCTCAGCACTGACCCTCCGACAGTGCGGCACTCCCTCAGCACTGACCCTCCAACAGTGCGGCACTCCCTCAGCACTGACCCTCCGACAGTGCCCGCTCCCTCAGCACTGACCCTCCGACAGTGCGGCGCTCCCTCAGCACTGACCCTCCGACAGTGCGGCACTCCCTCTGTGACGGAAGATCTATAGCTGGCCTGTTTTTGTGATAGGTTTATTTGGAATGAAACATTACCTATATATCAACTGATTGGACTCATCTCTTGTCATAGAACTGTTCATGTTTATGGGATGGGAAGATACCACTCAGCCCATCGTGTATGTGCCAGCTGAGAAACATGATACCCAGTATAATCGTACTTTCCAGCGTTTCATGTGTACATCTGCAGGTTACAGACTTCAGGTGAATACTCTAGCACCTTCTGTACATGATTAGGGGTTCTGTCTCTAATCCCCTTTCTGGCAGTGAGCACTGGAACCCTCCCACCCTCTGGGTGTAATATCCTTCCTCAAACAGTAAAAACATAATCCCAGAACATTTCCAATTCCTTTCAATCAATGCTCCCTGCTCACTGGCTTCTGTGCTGTGGAAAATATGTCAATTATTTCCATTTTATCCAGACTGCGTACTGTGTCACACATCTCCTGTTAGTCTCCTCTGCTCCAGAAAGCAACCACACCCAATCCACCCTGGCCATAACTACAATCCTCCAGTCCTGGCAACATCCTAAATCTCTCTACCCTTTCCAGTGCAATCACATTCTCTCTGCTAGAAACTCTTGACATTTAGATATATTATGCATGTGACATATGTATGTTTATATTTTAATACCATGTGTTGCAACTTTGGTTTCCTGGAATCTGGATTAATGAGAGAAGTAGGTTTTTTTTTCTGTTTGCCTGCAGTTAATAATGAATTTATAAGTATTTCTGTAGCCATGACATTTCCTTTAAAACAGTTTGTGGGAGGTACTTGTACAAGACTACTGGATTTTTGTTTACCTTCAATTGTCTTGTGACACAGCAGGGTCAATAATGAGGCCTCAAGGCTTGTAGTATTTTTCTGAAACTTGGTATTGTTCAGGTTTGGGGGAAACACTGATAGCTTAAAGAGACGGAGACTTCCTTTTTATTCTTACTGTGTTTTTAAGCAGTCCTGTGAAGTCCTTTGATGAAGATGATTATGAAGACCAGTGCTCATGAGAAGGGAAAGGTTACAGTGAAACTAGATTTCCTTCGAGTAAAGAATTAATGTTGGTTTAAACCCCTGTAGAGTTTACTTGAAGCTGAGTATATTTAAGCTCACGTGCATGAATAGCTCCAGAAAGAAGCTATCTGCAGTTGAAGGTGGAAGTGACAGAAACCTATTAAAACTGTAAAGACAGAGACTCTGGTGTGAGTACTGTACAGAGTGGTGTCTTTGGGTACTATATAAGTTTTAGGTTCTGTTCCAGGAGTGTGTTTGGGTACTATACAAAAATTGTTGCTTTTTTAATTTTCAAAGAAATGTTCTGGGATTAATGGGATTATGTTTTTATTGTTGTTTAAAAATGTTTTGAATTTGTGTTATAAATAGATAGTCTGGTTTATTCTATTTCATCTTCATTTGTTTCGTTAATAAAGTAAAGATTTATTGTTAAAACAATGCTAGCTTATGTTTCAGTGAGAGACACCTTGATAAAACACAAGCAAAATAAAATATGATCTTTCAAACTGGGTTTCAGTCTGGGACCTGACTTGTTCAATGGTAGCATCAATGGAAATCAAAACACAGTATCAGTTTTACAAATAATCAATCATCCTGCTGCACACTGTCATCAAGTTGGGCCTAACTCACAATTCAAACAGTTCCAGCACAACTTCCCCACTCCCACAGTCTGTACCAGGGCTCATAAAGGAAAGGGCTCTGTATGCTCTATAACTTCCTCTGCTACCTTCGGGCATCTGCTTGAAGCGTTCTCACTAACTCTACAGCTCTTAGTGGTTTCCCACCTTCAAAATTCTACGTTGAGATGTGCAAGGTTTACATTGTAGGAACAGGAGCAGGTTACTCAGCCCCTTGAGGCTGTTCCTCCATTCAATGAAATCATGGCTGACCTGTGGCCTTACTGTATATATCTGTCTTTGGCCCATATGCCTTAATCCCTTTGCTTCACTAAAGTATCTGTCTCAGGTTTAAGATTAACAACTGATCCAGCATCCACTGTGGTTTGTGGAAGAGAGAGTTCCAAACCCCTCGCACCCCTTTGTATGTGGAAGTGCTTCCCAACATCTCTCCTGAACAGTCTGACCCTAACTCTCAGACCATGCCCTTAGTTCTGGAATCCCGAGCTAGTAGAAACAGTTTATCTTTATCTACCCTGTCTTTTCCTGTTAATATGCTGAAGATATTGATCAGATCACCCCTTAACTTTCTAAACTCTAGAGAAAACAGGCCTAATTTGTCTAATCTCTCCTCATAACTTAGCCCCTGAAGTCCAGGTACTGTTTGTTGCCTATTCCGAGATTTGTGTGAATTGATTGGCTTTCTAGGTGAGAGGGCCGTTCAGAGTCACCCACATTGCTGTGGGTCTGGAGTCACATGTAGGTCAGGCCGGGTAAGGACAGTAGATTCTCTTACCTAAATGACATTAATGAACCAGATGGGTTTTTCCAACAGTTGACAATGGTTACATACTCATTGTTAGATTAGCTTTTCCACATGTTATTGCATCCTGCCAGGAAGGTAGTTGAACCCGTGTCCTGAGAATATTGGCCTGGATTTCTTCTTCCAGTGATATTAGAATCCCCCCTCCCCTCCATCTCCTCAGTGATTGAGTATTCCTTCACATTGGGTCTCCCTAAATGCATTAACCTTTCTCTGGACCAGATTCTATGTGCCACTTGTCTAGCCATTTCTGCAGTTTGCAGCTTTCTTTGTCACTGTCAACCACATATGGACAGTTCTTGTGGTGGTCAGTAAGCATGTTCATCATGACCTTACATTTATGTTCAAATTGCTAATATAAAGCATGAAAAGCAAGTGACCTATACTGAATCCAATGAATCAGCTTTCACAAAGTCACAAAACCACCTGTCAGTTATTGCCCCGAGCTAATTTTGTATCCAGATTCGTCACATTCTCCTGGATCCCATGGGCTCTTTTTAAAAATCAGTATGCAATGTGGAACCTTTACAGAACGATTGCTAAAATCCACGTAGACCATGTCAACTGCACTGCCCATGTCAATCTTTCTTGTCACTTCTTCAAAAAACATTCGTACACAATCTTCCCTATTTCTCAATTTGCTCAGGGGATGTGGGTGTCGCTGGTTAGGTAGCATTTCCAACCCATCTCTAATTACCCTGGAGAAGGTAGTGAGGAAACTGCCTTCTTGAACCACTGCAGTCCTTAGCATGTAGAGAGACCCATGGTGTCATCAGAGAGTTCCAGGATTCTGACCCAGTGACAGTGAAGGAACAGCGATATATTCCCAAGTCAGGATGGAGAGTGGTTTGGAGGGGAGCTCACAGGTGATGAAGTCCTCTTAACAAAACCATGTTGAATGGTTTTGATTGTTATGTGCTTTTCTAAGTGATGGTCCCCAGGATGTGTCAGTGTTTATTTATATATCTTAAATCAACTTGTTTGGACACGATATGACACAGTGTATGTGGGACTTGAATGTACACTTGCCCTCAGTTTTCAAAACTTCTGAGCAGGATGGATAGAGTAGATAGGGAGAGCATGTTCCTGCTCGTAAAAACACAAACAAAAGGGAATAGATTTAAAGTGTTTAAACAAAGTAAGGGTGATGTGAGAAACTTGTTCACTCAGTGAGCAGTTAGCGTCTGGAATGCACTGCCTGGAAATGTGGTGGAGGCAGGTACAATGGAGGCATTCAGAGAGGTATTGGGTAGTTATTTGGATAGAAATGGTGTGCAACGATACTGGGAAAAGGCAGCAGATTGGCACTGGGGGATAGAACCATAATAAAGAGATGGGTCAATGGCCTCCTTCTGTACTGTAATGATTCTGTGACAAGCCCTTAAAGGGGCACTATAATAAAAATCAAAATTTAATGGAAACTTTATTTAACTTAAAATTTTGAATTTATGTTTCAATTAAAATGTGATTTTGGGTGGAGATATGTTTGTATAAGCTCAAGCAAACACCTCACCATTGCTCTGTTCTTCAATGTATTTAGCTTTGGCTGGTTAAATTAACAATGACATTTTTGCAGATCTCTCTCTCTGAATCACATCCTTTCTGTGACACATATTCTGGCTGTGACCTAATTCCTGTTTATTTACAGTTCTGACAAAACTGGCTGGAGTTTCTAATCTGTTTGTCAGCTAATAAAGGAAGGTATCCTGGAAGAACTTTAGACATAAGGACATGTGTGGAGCGTACAGTCCCTGGAGGGTAAGAGCTGGCTGTAAGAGAGAGCTTCTCAGATTGGTGCACTCCCTCTCCCTTGTCTCTGGAGTCCTGTACTGTTTCGCTCTTCAGATAATTATCCAGATCTCCTTGAAATCCAAGTTTGAATCTGCCTCAGGGCCAGTGCATTTCAGATCCTTACTGCTTCTGTGTAAAATACTTTGGTATTCAATAACGTACTGCACATGAGGCTGAGAAACAAGAGCCCAGACTTTTGGGGAATGTTTAATGGCATGGCTAGGGGATTGGCTAACTGATAGAAGACAGAGTTTAGATGAAGGGGACATTTTCAGGATGGCACCTAGACCCAGTGTTGGGGCCACAGTTTTGTAATGACTTGGATGATGGAAATGAATGTATCTTTGCCAAGTTTGCAGATGACATAAACCAAGGCTTTGGCCTGGGAAATTGGATTAGAATAGTTAGGCAGTTCAATTTGAGTTAGGTTTTGTCCTGTGCTACTTGATGGACCAAAGAGATATTTTCTGTGCTGCAGATCCCCATGCCCGCATTCTCCACTTGGGGGCGACACGGTGGCTCAGTGGTTAGCACTGCTGCCTCACAGCACCGGGGACCTGGATTCAATTCCACCCTTGGGCGACTGTCTGTGTGGAGTTTGCACATTCTCCCCGTGTCTGTGTGGGTTTCCTCCGGGTGCTCCAGTTTCCTCCCACAGTCCAAGGATGTGCAGGTTAGGGTGGGTTGGCCATGAAAAATTGTCCCATAGTGCCCAGGGATGTGCAGATTAGGGTGTATTGGCCGTGCTATAGTGCCCAGGGATGTGTAGATTAGATGAGTTACAGGGGGATGGGTCTGGGTGGGATGCTGTGCGGGTCAGTGTGGACTTGTTGGGCCGAAGGGCCTGTTTCCACACTGTAGGGATTCTTGGGTCTGGGTGGGAAGGTGAGGATAACACAAAAAGTCTGCAGAGGAATACAGACAGGTTCAGTGAGGGAGTGAAAACTTGGCAGATGGAATATAATGTGGGATTGTGTGAGGTTACTTTAGCTTTAAGAATAGTAGAGTGGAATATTATTTAATTGGAGAAAAACTACAGAAAGCAGCATCTGCACCAGTCAAAAACAACCACCTAACTATTTTAATCCCATTTCCCAGCCCTTGGCTCATAGCCTTGGCATCACAAATACACACCTAAATCCTTCTTCAATGTTCTGAGGGGTTCTTCCTCTCCCACCTTGACAGACAGTGAGTTGCACATTCCCACCACCCTCTGGGTGCAGCGCAGAGGCATTTGTGAGTCCTCAAGCATAAATCACAAAAACGTAGCATACATTTTCAGCAGGTAATATGGATGGCAAATGGACTGCTGGCCTTCCTTTCATAGGGAATGGAGAATAAAAATGGGGAAGCCTTGCTCATCTTATACCAGACTACATCTGGAATACTGTGAACAGTTTAGGAAAGATATACTGGCATTGGAGGCAGCCCAGAGGAGGTTCATTAAGCTGATCCTTTTTTTGGAGAGGTTGGGTGGGTTTGTATTGTACTGTTTGGAATTTGGAATTATGAGAATTGCTGTGAACAGAGAGGACCTGGAGTATTTGGATGGGTAAGTCTGCATTTAGAGGTGAGATCCTGGAGAATGTGGGGCCATCTTGAGTATTGCTACACACAATCTAATCCCAGGCCCCACCACGAGAGGGAAACCCTTTCCAAGGTTTCCAGTCTGAGATTTGGCACAGCATTGCTCCTATTTACAGACCAGGAGAATCAATTGGATTTAACAACACAGGAGGAGCTCCATGTTGTTCATACTGCACACGAGCCTATACTCACATCGCTTGAGCTAACTGCAGATTGTGAGTTCTGAGGTTTGGTCTCCCTGATAAATGGAAACATGTTCTACACAGATACTAGCTTAAACTTTTCTCTAATTTTGAAGAGCTCTATCTGGCTCTATCAGCCTTCATCCTGTCTTTTATTCTAGAGGGAAGAGACCCAGCCTTTTCAGTCTTCCTTATCAGGTGTAACCTCTAATTCTGATATTATTCCAGTAAAAAAAAATGCTAGCATCTTTATGGTGATCAGAACTGCACACAATACTTCAAATAGAATCCAACTAAGGTTTTGGTAAAACATACTTCCCTGTTTTTCAATTCTGTTTGTGTAGAAATTAACTTATTTTTCTAAAACCTGCATTTCTACTTTTCATGACTGGTTTATCTGTACCCAATCTCTGTATTCCTGTACCCCATTTAAATTCTTCTTAAAGGATTACATCATCTCCTACCAAAATGCAGCCTCTTAAACTTATCTTACTCAAATTACTGCTTCATTAGCAAGTTCAGTCATACCTTGTTGAATTTATCATACTCTTCGTATGTAAATTTAGATTTTCTGTTTCAGAGTTGATTCTGAAATGTTTTATTTATTCACAGGTTGCAGTTGGCTCTCTCCAGACCAATGTTTACTGTCAATCCCTAATTATCCTGGAGAAGGTGGTGGTAAGGCTCCTTTTTGAACCATTGCAGACCATGTGGTGTAGATTCACCCAAAATGCTGCTATAGAGACAATTCTGGGGTTTTGAGCCAGTAACCTTAAAGGAATAGTGATACGTTTCTAAGTCAAAATGACTCAGAGGGGATCTTGCAGGTGTTCTCATGTTTCTGCTCCCCTTTGGAAAGACCACTTTCACTTTTTTGGACCGTGGACTTAAAAGTGGGAAAGGGTTCTGCTCTAAACCAGGGACTGAGGAAGATGGTGTTGCAGTAAGTTTTTGAGGAAAATGAATTGTATGTTGTATTTACAAGGTGGCGTTATTCAGGCTGTAGGGAAGGATGTTGGTTACTTTGGCAGTGTGGGTGTGTGTACAGGAAATTTGTGCCCAGATTTTTCAGCTGGGTCCAGTTTCAGGAGCACTCAGCAAAGTAACAATGTCTGAGCTGACTCCTGATGGAGCAGCTCCAGCTTTGTGTTTGGACAATCTGCGGGAATCCCCAGCCTCTCGTCACACCCCGTCCTGTGAGAGAAAAACTAAAAGAACATTCTGAGCAGCTAGATATTCTCTCTCTTCTCACACTCTCTCTCTCTCTAAATTCCCTTTTTCAAATGAAAGAGGGAAATACCACCTCCAGAGGCAAATCCTCAACCTGTGAATAAAATGTTGAGAAACAGAATGTGATCACCACCTCAGCTCCTGCTCAGAGAATGGAAAGGACCTGGAAGGGAGCCGCACCCTGTAATCTGGACTGGGTCCAGAACTGTCTTTCACTAACTTCAGGTGTTTTGTTCCTTCCCCACTCATTACACTTAGGTCTGACTTGTCTTTTTGGGTGTCTCCATGCGAAAGGGACCTTTTCTAAAAGGAATGGAGTCACTGAAAGAGAGTTATGAGTTAGTAACTTGTGTTTGTTTTGTGATCGATTAAAAACAATCAGTTTGCAATAAATAACTGCCTCCCTGTTAAGCTCAGAAATCTGACGTGTGCTTTCTTTTAACCTGGGATCATCAGTCAGGGAAATATCGAACTTTGGGTGATCTGATGAAAGTTTTTCCCGTTCGGTAATGGCTCTGGGTCCAATGGGGTTTGGGTTCTCACACACAGGCCCCAGTCAGTCCTAACACTTTGTTGTTCTCGGGGAAGTCTTCAACTTTATAACTGACACAGTAAACCTGTGTTTTAGCTTTCATGTACAAGAGACATTAGTCTGACATGGTATTCTTAATTCTGAGTCTGTGCACTGCAGATCCAAGACCCACACCACAGACAGGACCGTGTGAGCTATACTGCCAATCCAGTGCACTGCTTAGGGAGCATTGTACTATCGCTGTATTGGTACAGACAAAGCGGTACTGTTTTGGGTGGAGAACATTAATATTCTCTCTTGCTGGAGATGGTTGTTTTCTGGCATTTGTGTAATGTGATTGCTACTTCTTACCAAAGGTTCTTGTTGCGTTTGAGTATCTGAGGAGGTGCAAATAGAACAGAACTCTGTAGTTGTCAGTGAACATCCCCACTCTGTCCTTAAGAAGGAGGGAAGGTCACTGGTAAAGCAGCTGAAGATGCTTTGGCCTAGGACCATCACATTGATTGACTCCTATTAGCAATGTCCTGGAGCTGAGATGATTGACCTCCAACAACCACGACCATCTTCCTATGTGTCAGGTATGACTCCAACCACCAGAGAGTTTGCCCCCTGATACCCAATGATTCCAGTTTTGCCCGGGCTCCTTGATGCCACACTCGGTCGAATGCAGCCTGGATGTCAAGGGCTGTCACTCTCACCTCACCTCTAGAATTCAGCTCTTTTGTCCATGTTTGAACCAAGGCTGTAATGAGGTCAGGAGCTGAGTGGCCCTGGCGGGACCCAAACTGGGCGTCACTGAGCAGGTTATTGCTGAGCAGGTGCTGCTTGATAGCACTGTTAGTGACACCTTCCATCACTTTACTGATGATCGAAAGGAGACTGATAGGGCGGGAATTGGCTGGGTTGGATTTGTCCTGCTTTTTGTGTACAGGAGATACCTGGATAATTTTCCACATTGTTGGGTATATGCCAGTGTTGTAACTGTACTGGAACAGCTTGGCCAGGGGAGCGGCATGTTCTGGAGCACAAGTCTTCAGTACTATTGCCAGAATGTTGTCAGGGCCCGTAGCCTTTGCAGTATCCAGTGTCTCCAACTGTTTCTTAATATCACGTGGAGTGAATCAAATTGGCTGAAGACTGGTATCTGTGATGCTGGGGACCACTGGAGGAGGCCGAGATGGATCATCCATTTGGCAATTGTGCTACAAACAATGTATAACTTTAACTTCAGTTGATTTTTTGTGTGTTGAGAAGGGACAGCCATAGTCAGTCGTTTTTAGTGTGTCATTTGTGACCTTGGGGCTCTGATACCAAGAAGTCTGGATGCCTATTTTGTTTACATGCATTTTAAAATCTTGAAGTTAATTTATGTAAAAAAACCAGGGAACACCAGCCCCTGCAAGTTCCCCTTCAAGCTTTCTGATTTGGAAATGTATCGTCGTTCCTTTACCATCAAAATCCTGGAATTCCCTCCCTTGCTGGAACCTGTGATTGAAGATTATTGTAAAAGCTTTTGCTCTGTTCTTTGTAAAGATGTGTTGGCTCCCTCATCATTGTCTGTGGGGATGCTTGAGGAACATCCTTCTTGTTTTATTGTGTACAACTATTTACAACTGGAGGTGGCAAGGCTACAGAACTTTGAACTGAGCTGTTGGTTGTGGAATTGCTAAGCTCTATCGATTAGAGCCATAGAGGTCTACAGCACAGAAATCAGGCGGTTCAGCCCATCATCTCTGTGCCTGTCAGAAACAGCCACCTAACTATTCCAATCCCATTTCCCAGCACTTGGCCCATAGCCTTGCATTCAGTGTGATGAGGGTTTCTGTCTCTCCCACCCTCACAGGCAGTGAGTTCTAGATTCCTACCACTCTCTGGGGGAAAAACTCTTTCCTTACATCTCCTTGAAACCTCCTGCCCTTACTCTGGTCTTTGATCTCTCAATCCCTCCATCACAAAGTCCTACCAACCCACCTATGCTCCTCATAATTTTATACATCTCTATCATGCCCCCTCCCCCACCTCAGTCTCCTCTGCTCTAAGGAAAACACCCCCAGTCTGTCCCATCTCTCTCCATAACTGAAACTCTCCGACCCAAGCAACATCCTGGTAAATCTTCCCCTGCACCCTCTCTGGTGCTATCACATCCCTCCTATAATGTGGATTCCAGAACTGCACACAATACTCTCGCTGTGACCTAACCAATGTTTTATACAGATTCAGTATAACGTTCCCTGCTCTTAAACTCTATGCCTCAGCTCGTAAAGACAAGTGTCCCATCTGCCTTCTAAACCACTTTATCCACCCGTCCCACTACCTAAAGGGACTGGTGTCCATACACACCGAGGTCCCTCTGATCCTCAGGGATTCCCAGGGTCCTACTGCTCACCACTTATTCCCAGGCCTTGTTTGTCCTTCCCTAGTGAATCACCTCACCTTTAGCTAGACAGAATTCTATGTGTCACTGATCAGCCCATCTGTCCAGCCTGTCTCTATCCTCCTGTAATCTAACGGGATCCTCCTCACTATTTAACACCCGGCCAGTTTTTGCACAAGCCATGAACGTACTGATCAGCCCTTTACATTCAAGTCCAAATTATTTCCATAAACCACAAACAGTACTGACCCCCTGTGGGAACCCATTGGACACAGGCTTCCAGCCACATAAACACCCCTAAGCCATCGCCCTCTGCTTCCTGACACTCGGCCAATTCCGGATCCAATTTGTCAAATTTCCTTGGATCCCATGGCCTCTTACTAGTGTTGTTGGTCTCCCATGCAGGTCCTTATCAAAAGCATTGCTGAAGTCCAAGCAGACTACTTCAGAAGCATTGTCCTCCTCCATACGCCTAGTCGTCCCTTCAAAAAACTCAATCGAGTTGGTCACAGATGACCAAAAACCATGCTGGCTATTCTTGATTAATCCCTGTGCCTTTCCGAGTGCAAATTAATCCTGTCCCTCAGAATTGCTTCCAATCGTTTCCCCAAAACTGTGGTTAAACTGACTGGCCGATAGTTTCCTGGTTTATCCCTTCACATTGGCTGTACCACAATCATTGAATCCCTACCGTGTGGAAGTAGGCCATTCAGTCCATCGAGTCCACACCGTCCCTCTGAAGAGCATCCCAGCCCCCTACCTGTAACCCTGCATTTCCCTTTGGCAAGCCCACGCATCCCTGGACACTACGGGCAATTTAGCATGGCCAATCCACCCTACCCTGCACATCTTTGGACTGTGGGAGGAAACTGGAGCACCCAGAGGAAACCCACGCAGCTATGGGGAGAATGTGCAAACTCCACACAGACAGTCACCTGAGGGTGGGATTGAACCTGGGTCCCTGGTGCTGTGAGGCAGCAGTGCTAACCACTGAGCCACCATGCCACCCAGTGGGGTGATGACGATAATGGCTGTCCTGTAGTCCTCTGGGACCACTCAGTGGCCAGAGAGGAAGTGGAAATTATTGGCTGTGTCCCTGCCATTCCCCCGCTTTGCCTCACTCTACAGCATGGGCTACATTTCATCCAGCTCTGGAGATTTAACAACGTTGAAGCCTGCCAGATCAATCCGAGCCTCCTCTCTACTCTGATTTCTTTCTGTATTTTACAGTCCTTCTCCCTGATTCCTAGACCCACATCGTCCCTCTCACTAGTGCACACCAACACAAAGTAATCATCTAGACCCCTACCTACATCCTTTGGCTCCATGCACAAAATAACCATGTGGTTCTTAATGGTCCTACTCTTTTTCCTCATTACTCTTTTATCCTTAACGTACTTGGAAAATAACTGAGGGTTTTCCTTTATTTTACCTGCCATTATTCTGTCACGGCCCCTTTCTGCTCTGACCTTGCACATCCTATCTCCTGTAGGGCTTCTGCTGTTTGGAGCCCTCGGTATCTGCCACATGTCTCCCTTTTTCTCTTTCTCCAGTTCTGTATATCCCTTAACATCCAGGGTTTGCAGGATTGGTGGTCCCACCTTGTCTTTATTGGAACATGTTGGCCCTGTACTCTCTCTATTTCCTTCTTGAATGGATCCCACTGCTGTGACACCGATTAACCTAAAAATACCTACTCCCACTCCACGCTGGCCAAATCATACCTGATCTTATTAAAACCAGCCTTTCACCAGTTGAGATCTTTGATTTCAGGCCCAGCCTTGTCCTTATCCATAACAATCTTCAATCTAATGGAGTTATGATTGTTGACTACAAATTGCTCCCCCACTGCAAACTTTTTCGCCCTCATTTCCTAAATTCAGTCAGGATCAACCCCAGTCTTGTTGGGCCTTTACATACTGTCTTCACAATGACTACTCCAGTTCATGTTAGGGAAGATGGAATCCCTGCTATCATTACCCTATTACTTTTACACTTCCCCAAGATTTACCTACTGTTTCTCTTGGACAGTCATGGGACCTATAATACACTCTCAGCAATGTGATTGCACTTTTTTGGATTTTATTATTGCCTTGATTGAAAGCTCTGTAACCTGGCTTGCCTCTGTGCCTAAATGTAACTGACCAGTACAGACACACACCATCCCCAGTGTGTGGGTAACAACACTGTCATTACTCACTCTGCGCCAGATTTGAAAGTCATTCTTTTTCTCTACAGGTTAGAAACATGGACTATTGAATGTTGCCAAAAACAAGCCTCATATATCAACAAACACATGATCAGCTGAATGGTCCCACCTTCCATACACGTTAGAAGGGAGAGTCTTTCAGTACCTCAGCAGCCACCTCTCTCACAAAACCAACGTGTCTGAGTAGCTCCTGTTCTCTCATCTCTTCAGGACAAAGGCACACTGAAGTTTTCCTTCGAATATCGGTGACCAGGAGGAGTTTGCTACCAATTGTTCAAAATGGAAACAACTTGTCTAAGAAATATCACCGTGTCTAGAGTTGCAGCATCACCATGATGGAAACATAGAAAATAGGAGCAGGCCATTCAGCCCTTCAAGACTGCTCCACCATTCAATATGATCACAGCTGATCATCCCACTCAGTCCTCTGTTCCCACTTTTTCCCCAAACCCTTTGATTCCTTTAAGAACTTAAGTTGCATCTTCCATGAAAGTCTTCAATGTTTTGGCCTGAACAGTTTCCTGTGTCAGAGCAGTCCACAGGCTCCCCACTCTCTGGGTGAAGACATTTCTCCTGATCTCAGTCTGAAAAGTTCAACCCTTAGAGTCTGCCCCCTGGTTCTGGAATGCTCAGTCACAAGAACATTTTTCCTGTATATATTCTGTTTAATCCTGTTCCAATTTTACAGCTTTCTATGAGATCCCCCCTCATTCTTCTAAACTCCAGTAAATATTATCCAATCCAATTCAGTCTCTCTCCATATGTCAGTCCTGCCATCCCAGGAATCAGTCTAGTAAACCTTTGCTGCACTCCCTCCATCACCAGAACACCTTTCCTCACATGAGGAGATCAAAACTGTACACAATACTCCAGGTGTGGCCTCACTGAGGCCCTATATAATTGCAGCAAGACATCCCTGCTCCTGTACTCAATTCCTCCCATAATGGAGGCCAACATCCCATTTACCTTCTTCACTCCCTGCTGTACCTGCATGCCTACTTTCAGCGACTGGTGTATAAGGACACCCAGGTCTCACTGCACCTCCCCCTTTCCCAATCCATCACCATTCAGATCATAATCTGC
>NW_025968691.1:21200-21594 GCF_021869965.1 Rhincodon typus | reverse complement strand
AGCGTTTCTGCTCCTATGATGCTGCATAGCCTGCTGTGTTCATCCAGCTCCGCGCCTTGTTGTCTCAAAAATTAATTCATTTGGTGAAATTGAGATTTTAGTCTTGTGATGTGCTTATCTCGCTGAAATAAGCACGTTTGTCAAAACAACATCAAAAGTTGAGTGATTTGGTGATGTTGAGATTTATGATTTCTGACGTGCTTATCTCACTGAAATAAGCATTGCAGTCCAACCTGTGTCCAAAGTTAGGTCCTTTGGTGAAGTTGAGATTTTTGGCTTCTGAGGTGCTTAACTCACTGAAATAAGCATTTTAATTTAACCACCATCAAAAGTTAAGTCTTCTGGTAAATGTGAAATTTTATTCTTCTGAAATGATTATCTGGCTGAAATAAGC
>NW_025968691.1:19591-21100 GCF_021869965.1 Rhincodon typus | reverse complement strand
GTGATTTGGTGATGTTGAGATTTATGATTTCTGACGTGCTTATCTCAATGAAATAAGCATTGCAGTCCAACCTGTGTCCAAAGTTAGGTCCTTTGGTGAAGTTGAGATTTTTGGCTTCTGAGGTGCTTAACTCACTGAAATAAGCATTTTAATTTAACCACCATCAAAAGTTAGGTCTTCTGGTGAATGTGAAATTTTATTCTTCTGAAATGATTATCTGGCTGAAATAAGCACTTAGTCAAAACAACATCAAAAGTTGAGTCATTTGGTGACGTTGAGATTTTTGATTTCTGAAGTGCTTATCTCACTGAAATGAGCATGTCAGTCAAACCAACATCAAAACTTAAGTCATTTGGTGAAGTTCATATTTTGGTCTACTCTAGAGCTTAACTCTCTGAAATAAGCATTTTATTCCAACCAGCATCATAAGTTGGGTCATTTGGTGAAGTTCAGAACTTAGCTTTCTGAAGTGTTTAAATCGCTGAAATAAGCATGTTAGTCAAACCCACATCGAAACTTGAGTCATTTGTTGAAGTTCAGAGTTTGGTCTTCAGAAGTGCTTATCTGAGTGAAACAAGCATGTTAGTCAAAACAGCATAAACAATTAAGTCATTTGGTGAAGTTGAGATTTTTGACTTCTGAAGTGCTTATCTCGCTGAAATAAGCATTTTAGTCATACCAGCATCAAAAGTTAGGTCATTTGGTGTCGTTGAGATATTGGTCTTCTGAAGTGCATGTCTGAGTGAATATATGCATTTTATCAAAACAGCATCAACAATTAAGTCATTTGGTGAAGTTGAGATTTTAGTCTTCTGATATGCTTATCTCACTGAAATAAGCACGTTTGTCAAAAAACATCAAAAGTTGGGTCATTTGGTGAAGTTGAAATTTTGATATTCTGAAGTGCTTTACTCGCTGTTTTAAGCATGTTAGTCAAACCAACATCAAAAATTGAGTCATTTGTTGAAGTTCAGATTTTTGTCTTCTGGTGTGCTTATCTCGCTGAAATAAGCATTTTAGTCAAAACAGCATCAAAAGTTGAGTTTCTTGGTGAAATTGAGATTTTGGTATTCTGGTATTTTTATCTCACTGAAATAAGCACGTTAGTCAAAACAACAACAAAACTTGAGGCATTTAGTGAAGTTGAGATTTTTGATTTCTGAAGTGTTTATCTCTTCTGAAATAAGCATGTTAGTCAAACCAACGTCAAAACTTGAGTCAGTTGGCGAAGTTCAGATTTTGGTCTACTGAAGAGTTGAACTCGCTGAAATAAACATTTTATTCCAACCAGCATCAAAAGTTGAGTCATTTGGTGAAGTTGCGATTTTAGCCTTCTGAAGTGCTTAAGTCGCTGAAATAAGCATGTTAGTCAAACCAACATCAAAACTTGAGTCATTTTTTGAAGTTCAGATTTTGGTCTTCTGAAGTGCTTATCTGAGTGAAATAAGCATGTTCGTCAAAAAAAGCATAAAAAATTAAGTCATATGGAGAAGTTGCGGTTTTGGTCTT
>NW_025968691.1:15296-19091 GCF_021869965.1 Rhincodon typus | reverse complement strand
TGATGTTTGTTTGACTAACATGCTTATTTGAGTGAGATAAGCACTTCAGAAGTCAAAAATCTCAACTTCACCAGATGACTTAATTATTTATGCTGTTTTGACTAACACGCTTATTTCACTCAGATAAGCACATCGGAAGACCAATATATGAACTTCCTCAAATAGGTTAGTGTTTGATGTTGGTTTGAATGACATGCTGATTTCTTTGAGATAAGCAGAAGATCAAATTCTCAACTTCACGAAATGACTCAACTTCTGATTTTGTTTTGAGTAACATACATATTTGAGTGAGATAAGCACTTCAGACGGCAAAAATCTCAACTTCAGCAAATGACATAATTTTTGATGCTGGTTGGATTAAAATTCTTATTTCAGCGAGATAAGCACTTCAGACGATCAAAATCTCAGCTTCACCAAATGCCACAACTTTTGATATTGTTTTGACTAACGTGCTTAATTCAGCGAGTTGAGCATAGCAGAAGGCCAAAATATCAACTTCAACAAGACACTCAACTTTTGATGCAGTTTTGACTAACATGCTTATTTCAGTGTGAAATTCACTTCAGAAAACCAAAATCTGAATTCCACTAAATGAATCAAATTTTGATGTTGGATTGTCTAACAGGCTTCCCCCAGTGAAATATCAAATTCTGGAGTGAAGATTTTCGACTTCACCAAATGACTCAACTTTTGATGTTGTTTTGAGTAACATGCATATTTGAGTGAGATAAGCACTTCAGAAGACCAAAATCTGAACTTCACAAAATGACTTAATTTTTTATGTTGTTTTAACTCACATGCTTATTTCACTTGGATAAATACCTCATAAGACGAAAATCTGAACTTCAACAAATGACTTAAGTTTTGATGTTGGTTAGACTACCATGCTTATTTCAGCGATTTAAGCACTTCAGAAGGCGAAGATCTCGACTTCACCAAATGACTCAACTTTTGATGTTGTTTTGAGTAACATACATATTTGAGTGAGATACGCACCTCAGAAGGCCGAAATAAGAACTTCACCAAATGACTCAAGTTTTCATGCTGGTTAGACTAACATGCTTACTTGAGTGAGATGAGCACTTCAGAATTCAAAAAAAACTCAACTTCACCAAAAGACACAACTTTGATGTTGTTTTGTCTAACGTGCTTCTTTCCGCGAGATAACCACTTCAGTAAACCAAAATCTGAACTTCACCAAATGACTCAAGTTTTGATGTCTGTTTGACTAACATGCTTATTTCAGTGATTTTAGCACTTCAGAAGTCACAAATCTCAACTTCATCAAATGACTCAATTTCTGATGTTGTTTTGACTAACACGCTTATTTGAGTGAGATAAGCACTTCAGAAGTCAAAAATCTCAACTTCATCAAATTATTTAATTATTGATGCTGCTTTGACTAACACGCTTATTTCATTCAGATAATCACATCAAACAACCTAAATCTCAAGTTTACCAAATGAGTTGGTTTTGATGTTGGTTTGAATGACGTGCTGATTTCTTTGAGATAAGCACTTCTGAAGGGAAAAATCTCAACTTCACCAAATGACTTAATTATTGATTCTGGTTGGATTAAAATGCTTATTTCAGCGCGTTAAGCACTTCAATAGACATAAATCTAAACTTGACCAAATGACTCAATTGTTGATGTTGTTTTGACTAACGTGCTTATTTCAGTTAGATAAGCATGTCAGAAGACCAAAACCGCAACTTCTCCATATGACTTGATTTTTTATGCTTTTTTTGACGAACATGCTTATTTCACTCAGATAAGCACTTCAGAAGACCAAAATCTGAACTTCAAAAAATGACTCAAGTTTTGATGTTGGTTTGACGAACATGCTTATTTCAGCGACTTAAGCACTTCAGAAGGCTAAAATCGCAACTTCACCAAATGACTCAACGTTTGATGCTGGTTGGAATAAAATGCTTATTTCAGCGAGTTAAGCTCTTCAGTCGACCAAAATCTGAACTTCGCCAACTGACTCAAGTTTTGACGTTGGTTTGACGAACATGCTTATTTCAGAAGAGATAAACACTTCAGAAATCAAAAATCTCAACTTCACCAAATGCCTGAAGTTTTGACGTTATTTTGACTAACGTGCTTATTTCAGTGAGATAAAAATATCAGAATAACAAAATCTGAATTTCACCAAGAAACTCATCTTTTGATGCTGTTTTGACTAAAATGCTTATTTCAGCGAGATAAGCACACCAGAAGACAAAAATCTGAACTTCAACAAATGACTCAATTTTTGATGTTGGTTTGACTAACATGCTTATTTCAGCGAGTAAAGCACTTCAGAATATCAAAATATCAACTTCACCAAATGACCCAACTTTTGATGTTTTTTTGACAAACGTGCTTATTTCAGTGAGATAAGCATATGAGAAGACTAAAATCTCAACTTCACCAAATGACTTAATTGTTGATGCTGTTTTGATAAAATGCATATATTCACTCAGACATGCACTTCAGAAGACCAATATCTCAACGACAACAAATGAGTTTTTTTGATATTTGTTTGATTAACATGCTATTTTCAGTGAGATAAGTACTTCAGAAATCAAAAATTTCAACATCACCAATTGACTCAACTTTTGATGTTTTTTTGACCAACGTGCTTATTTCAGCAAGATAAGCATATCAGAAGACTAAAATCTCCACTTCACCAAATTACCTAACTTTTGATGCTGGTATGACTAAAATGCTTATTTCAGCGAGATAAGCACTTCAGAAGTCAAAAATCTCAACTTCACCAAATGACTTAATTGTTTATGCTGTTTTGACTAACATGCTTGTTTCACTCAGATAAGCACTTCTGAAGACCAAACTCTGAACTTCAACAAATGACTCAAGTTTTGATGTGGGTTTGACTAACATGCTTATTTTGGCGATTTAAACCCTTCAGAAGGCTAAGTTCTGAACTTCACCAAATGACCCAACTTATGATGCTGGTTGGAATAAAATGCTTATTTGAGAGAGTTAAGCTCTAGAGTAGACCAAAATATGAACTTCACCAAATGACTTAAGTTTTGATGTTGGTTTGACTAACATGCTCATTTCAGTGAGACAAGCACTTCAGAAATCAAAAATTTCAACGTCACCAAATGACTCAACGTTTGATCTTGTTTTGACTAACGTGCTTATTTCAGCCAGATAATCATTTCAGAAGACTAAAATCTCACATTCACCAGAAGATCTAACTTTTGATGGTGGTTAAATTAAAATGCTTATTTCAGTGAGTTAAGCACCTCAGAAGCCAAAAATCTGAACTTCACCAAAGGACCTAACTTTGGACGCAGGTTGGACTGAAATGCTTATTTCAGTGAGATAAGCACGTCAGAAATCATAAATCTCAACATCACCAAATCACTCAACTTCTGATGTTGTTTTGACAAACGTGCTTATTTCAGCGAGATAAGCACGTCACAAGACTAAAATCTCAATTTCACCAAATGAATTAGTTTTTGAGACAACAAGGCGCGGAGCTGGATGAACACAGCAGGCTATGCAGCATCATAGGAGCAGAAAGGCTGACGTTTCGGGCCTGGACCCTTCATCAGAAATAGGGGAGGGGAAGGGGGTTCTGAAATAAATAGGGAGAGAGAGGGAGGCGGATAGAAGATCGATAGAGGAGAGGATAGGTGGAGAAGAAACAAACTGGTCGAAGAGACGGGGATGGAGCCAGTAAAGGTGCGTGTAGGTGGGGCGTTAGGGCGTGGATATGTCAGTCCAGGGAGGACGGACAGGTCAAGGGGACGGGATGAGGTTAGTAGGTAGGAGATGGG
>NW_025968691.1:10635-15196 GCF_021869965.1 Rhincodon typus | reverse complement strand
TGTGGGAGGAGGGGATAGGTGGGAGGAAGAACAGGTTAGGGAGGTGGGGACGAGCCGGACTGGTTTTGGGATGCGGTAGGGGGAGGGGAGATTTTGAAGCTTGTGAAATCCACATTGATACCATTGGGCTGCAGGGTTCCCAAGCGGAATATGAATTGCTGCTCCTGCAACCTTTGGGTGGCATCGTTGTGGCACTGCAGGAGGACCAGGATGGACATGTCGTCTGAGGAATGTGAGGGGGAGTTGAAATGGTTCGCGACTGGAAGGTGCAGTTGTTTATTGCGAACCGAAGGTAGGTGTTCTGCAAAGCGGTCCCCGAGCCTCCGCTTGGTTTCCCCGATGTCGATGCTGCCACAACTGGTACAGTGGATGCAGTATACCACATTGTCAGATGTGCAGGTGAACATCTGCTTGATGTGGAAAGTCTTCTTGGGGCCTGGGATGGGGGTGAGGGAGGAGGTATGAGGGCAGGTGTAGCACTTCCTGCGGTTGCAGGGAAAAGTGCCGGCTGTGGTGGGGCTGGAGGGGAGTGCGGAGCGGACAAGGGAGTCATGGAGAGAGTGGTCCCTCCGGAAAGCAGATAAGAGTGGGGAGGGAAAGATGTCTTTGGTGGTGGGGTCGGATTTCAATTTTTGATGATGTTTTGCTAAAACACGTATTTCACTCAGATCAGCACTTCAGAAGACTAACATCTCAACTACACCAAGTGAGTTATTTTTTGATGTTTGTTTGACTAACATGCTATTTTCAGTGAGATAAGCACATCAGAAATCAAAAATGTCAACATCAGCAAATGACTCAACTTTTGATGTTTATTTGACAAACTTGCTTATTTCAGCGAGATAAGCATATCAGAAGACTAAATTCTCAACTTCACCAAATGACCTAAGTTTTGATGCTGGTTTGAATAACATTGTTATTTCAATGAGATACGCATATCACAAGACCAAAATCTCAAATTCAACAAATGACTCAACTTTTGATGCTGGTTTGGCTAAAATGCTTATTTCAGTGAGATGAGCATAAAGAAGTCAAAAATCTCAACTTCATCAAATGACTTGATTTTTGATGCTACTGATACTAAAATGCTTATTTCAGTGATGTTGAAGACTAAAATCTGAACTTCACCAAATGACTCAATTTTTAATGATGTTTTTTCTAACATGCTTATTTGATTGAGATAAGCACTTCAGAAGTCAAAAATCTCAACTTCATCAAATGAATTAATTATTGATGCTGCTTTGACTAACACGCTTATTTCACTCAGATAATCACATCGAAAGACCTATATTTCAACTTCACCAAATGAGACGGTTTTTGATGTTGGTTTGAATGACATGCTGATTTCTGTGAGTTAAGCACGTCAGACGATCAAAATCTCAACTTCACCAAATGACTCAACTTTTGATGTTGTTTTGACTAACATGCATATTTCAGTGAGATAAGCACTTCGAAGGCAAAAGTCTAAACTTCCCCAAATGAGTTAATTTTTCATGCTGGTTGGATTAAAATGCTTATTTCAGCGAGTGAGGCACTTCAGATGTCTAAAATCACATTCACCAAATATCAGAACTTTTGATGCTGGTTGGTTTAAAATGTTTGTTTCAACGAGTTAATCTCGTCAGAACACCAAAACCTGAACTCCACCAAATGACTGTAGTTTTGATCATGGTTTGACTAAAATGCTTATTTGATTGAGAGAAGTATTTCAGAAGTCAAAAATCTCAACTTCACCAATTGACTCAAATTTTGATGTTGTTTTGACCAATGTGCTTTTTTCATCGAGATAAGCATACAAGAAGACTAAAAACTCAAATTCGCCAAAGGACATAACTTTCGATGCTGGTTTGACTAAAATGCTTATATCAGTGAGTCAAGCACTTGAGAAGACTTTAATCTGAACTTCATCAAATGACTCAATTTTTAATGTTGTTTTGCGTAAGATGCTTATTTGAGTGAGATAAGCATTTCAGAAGTCAAAAATCTCAACTTCACCAAATGACTCAACTTTAGATGGTGTTTTGACTAAAATGCTTATTTGAGTGAGATTAGCATTTCAGAAGCCCAAAATAAGAACTTCACCAAATGACTCAAGTTTTGATGTTGCTTTGACTAACGTGCTTATTTCAGTGAGATAATCATTTCAGAGGACTAAAATCTCACCTTCACCAGAAGACCTAACTTTTAATGCTGGTTAAATTAAAATGCTTATTTCAACGACAAAAGCACCTCAGAATCCAAAAATCTGAACTTCACCAAAAGACCTAACTTTGGACGCTGGTTGGACTAACATGCTTATTTCAGCGATTTAAGCACTTCAGAATTCAAAAATCTCAACGTCAAAAAATGACTTAATTTTTGATGCTGTTTTGACTAACATGATTATTTCACTCTGTTAAGCGCATCAGAGGGCCAATATCTGAACTACACCAAATGAGGTTGTTTTTGATGTTGGTTTCAATGACATGCTTATTTAATTGAGACAAGCACGTCAGAAGGTCAAAATCTCAACTTCAACAAATGACTCAACTTTTGACGTTGTTCTGAGTAGCATGCATATTTGAGTGAGATGAGCACTTCGGAAGGCAAAAATCTCAAATTCACCAAATGACTTAATTTTTGATGCTGGTTGGATTAAAATGCTTACTTCAGCGAATCAAGCACTTCAGAAGATCAAAATCTCAACTTCACCAAATGTCACAACTTTTGATATTGTTTTGACTAACGTGCTTAATTCAGCGAGATAAGCATAGCAGAAGACCAAAATATCAACTTCTGCAAGTCACCCAACTTTTGATGCAGTTTTGACTAACATGCTTATTTCAGGGGGAAAAGCACTTCAGAAAACAAAATCTGAATTTCACTAAATGACTCAAATTTTGGTGTTGGATTGTCTAACAGACTTCCTTCAGTGAAATAACAACTTCAGAAGTGAAGATTTTCGACTCCACCAAATGTCTCAAATTTTGAAGTTGTTTTGAGTAACATGCATATTTGAGTGAGATAAGCACTTCAGATGACCAAAATCTGAACTTCACCAAATGACTTAATTTTTTAATGTTGTTTTGACTAACATGCTCATTTTACTCAGATAAACACTTCAGAAGACGAAAATGTGAACATAAACAAATGACTTAAGTTTTGATGTTGGTTAGACTAACATACTTATTTGAATGAGATAAGCACTTCAGACGTCAAAAATCTCAGCTTCACAAAATGACTCAACTTTTGATGCTGGTTGGAGCAAAATGCTTATTTCAGCGATTTAAGCTCTTCAGTAGACCAAAATCTGAACATCACCAAATGACTCAAGTCTTGATGTTAGTTTGACAAACATGCTCATTTCATCGAGTTAAGCACTTCAAAAGATCAAAATCTCAACTTCACCAAAGGACTCAACTTTTGATGTTGTTTGGACGAACGTGCTTATTTCAGCGAGATAAGCATAGAGAAGACCAAAATCTCAACTTCAACAAGACATTCAACTTTTTATGCTGTTTTGCCAACATGCTTATTTCAGTGAGATGAGCACTTCTGAAGACCAAAATCTGAACTTCACTAAATGGCTCAAATTTTGATGTTGCATTGACGAACAGGCTTCGTCCAGTGAAATAAGCAATTCAGAAGTGAAGAATCTCGACTTCACCAAATGACTCAACTTATGATGTTGTTCTGAGTAATATGCATACTTGAGTGAGATAAGCACTTCAGAATGCCAAAATAAGAACTTCACCAAATGACTCCAGTTTTGATGTTGGTTTGACTAACATGCTTATTTCAGCGAGTGAAGCACCTCAGAAGCCAAAAATCTGAATTTCACCAAATGACTTGATTTTTGATACTGGTTAGACTAAAATGCTTATTTCTGCGAGTGAAGCACTTCAGAAGATGAAAATCTGAAGTTCATCAAATGACACAATTTCTTTTTTTTTATGTTCGTTTGACTAACATGCTTATTTCAATCAGATAAGCACTTCAGAAGATCAAAATCTCAACTTCACCAAATGAGTCAAGTTTTGATGTTGGTTTGACTAACATGATTATTTGAGTGAGATACGCACTTCAGATGACAAAAATCTGAAATTCACCAAAGCATCCAACTTTGGACGCTGGTTGGACTAAAATGCTTATTTCAGTGAGATAAGCACTTCAGAAATCAAAAATCTCACCTTAACTATCTGACTTAGTTTTTGATGCTGTTTTGACTAACATGCTTATTTGTTTCAGATAAACACTTCCAAAGACCCATATCTCACTTCACCCAAAAATTCAACAAGACACTTAACTTTTGATGCTGGCTTGACTTAAATCCTTATTTCAGCGAGATCGGCGTATTAGAAGACTGAATTCTGAACTTGAGACCAAAATCTCAACTTCACCAAATGACTCAACTTTTGATGTTGTTTTGACTAACATGCTTATTTCAGCGAGTTAGGCACTTGAGAAGGCTAAAATCTCACCTTCACCAAATGACTCTACTTTTGACGCTGGTTGGATTAAATGCTTATTTCAACGAGTTGGGCACTTCAGAAGTCCAAAATCTGAACTTCACAAAATGACT
>NW_025968691.1:7716-10135 GCF_021869965.1 Rhincodon typus | reverse complement strand
TAATTAGGAACTGGCTCTGTCTGACAGTAATGCTTGCCTGCAGTAGTGACCCTCTAACAATGAAGCACTTCCTCTGTATTAAAGCTCTGATAGTGCTTCAATCCGTCAGTAATGCCCCTCTGACAATGAAACAGTCCATCAGTTCTGACACTGTCACAGTGCTGCAATGTCTTAGTGACACTGTAATCGTTTCACACTACCCCACTTTTGATGACTTTATCGTGAGGCAATGCCTCAGCACTGATCCTCTGATACAGCTGCAATACCTTAGCACTGACCCTCTCTGTGCAGCAAACCCTCAATTCCCACACCGTTACACTGAGGAACTGCCTCACAACACAAACTCTGACAATGAGTCATTCCCAGACGACGAACCCTCTGACAAATGAACAATGCCTCAGATCTGACACACCGACAATAAGGCAGTCCCTTAGTACTGACCCACTGATCATAATATCACAGTCATGACTCTCTAATTGTGTGGCGTCCTTTCAATTCGGACATCTTTCGAAAGAAGCTCTGCCTCCGTATTGATGCTGTGACAGTGCTTCAATAGCTCAGTGCTGACCTGCTAATCGTGGAGACATCCCACAGTTCTGATCACGTTACATAGAGGCCCTCGCTGAAACCTGACCCTCTGACTGTCCAAGACTATCTCAGTACTGGTCCTGCAAACGTGTTGCACTGCCTTATTTCTCACCTCATATTATTGATACTGTGCACCCCACTGGACCCTCTCACAGTGAGAGAGTCCCTCAGCAGTGACACTACTGTGAAGCACTGTCACTGACCCTCTGACAATGAGGCTGTCAATTCTGGCCCCTTTACATTGAGGCACTGCGTGAGTATTGACCATTGAAGCACTTCCTCAGTAGTTACCTTCAGACAGATTAGGGTTAAGGCCAGATGGGGCTCAGGGTGGGGCTATGGTTAGGGTTAGGGCTGAGGCTAGGGTAAGAGTTGAGGTCAGGTTTGAGGCTGTAGTTGGGGGCTGGGACCAGGACCGGGACAAGCTCAGTCGGGGGAGGGGGGAGTGGGTGGTGGGATGTCCGAGGGCCGGGGCATGGGAGAATCGGGGTCAGGAAAGTGACAGGCTGGAATTAGGGCGAAAGATGGGGGCTGGGGCTTGGATTAGAATTATGTAGGGGCTCGGGTCTGGGACAGGCAGTGCTTAGGGTCGGGGCTGCGTGCTGGCTGCTGGGACCTTAACCGGTTCTGTGTCGGCTTCTGTGTCGAGGACGGGGTCAGGTTCAGGGCCGTGGTTGGGGTTCGGGTCAGGGTCCGGGCTGCGACAGGCTGCGGGGGAGTGTTGGTCTGGTGGGCGCTGATGGCTGGGTCTGGGTCTGGGTCTAGGTCGCTGGCATCTGGGCAGGGTGGGGTAGGATCAGGGCTGGGTGCCTGGGCCAAGGCCGCGACAGGCATCTGGCTGAGGGCTGGGGGTTAGGGTCAGTGTCCGGTGTCCAGGGCCGGGACAGTTGGGGATTATGGTTGGGTTTGGGGAATGGGGGCCGCGGCCGGGTTAGTCTGGTTTAGGGTTGGGGTCGGGGACTTGGGGCTGCGGCCGGCACAGTCTTGGGTTAGGTTTGGGATTGGGGACAAGCTGCGGCAGTGTCGGGGCTGCGACAGCCTGGTGGCTGGGTTCTGGGGCCGGTTTAGGGTTACGGCTGGGACATGGGCTGAAAGCTGGGATCTGGGGCCGGTGCGTAGGGCCGAGGCACAGGCTAGTTTTACGGTGATGGGCTTGGCTGGGGCCGCGGATTGGATTGGACCGGGCCAGGCCGGTGCTGCGACAGATTGTCGGCTGGGATTCGGCTGGGGTCTGAAGGCTCGGGTCTTGGGTGAGGGTCCAGGTTTCGGGTTAGGATTGGGGCTACGTTTTTGGTGACTTTTGGGGCCGCGACAAGCTCGGGTTGGTGTGGGGGTTGGGGGCTTGGGTTCCCGGCCAGGACAGGCTGGGATTCGTGTCGGGAGCTGGGGGCCGTGGCCTGGTCCCGAACAGTCTGGGGTTAGGGCCTGGAGCCGGGACAGGCTGCGGGCCGGGGTTATGGTCAGTTCTGCGGTATGGGGGCGGGGCTCGGATAAGCTGGGTACGGAGGCTGGGGCCGGGACAACACCCAGTAAAGAAACCATAAAAGTCAGAGCCCCCTGTAAATAAATTGTAAAGTATAGAACTCCCTGTTAATAAACCCTGTAAATCCACCCTAAAATCCCCCAAAAACCTCAAACAGACGACAACAATAAAAAAACCCCTAAAACACAGAGCCTCCAGTTAATGAAAGATAAAACACAAGGCCCACTGTAAATCAACACTAAATAACAGAGCCTCCAGTAAAGCAATGCGCGATAGTAAGATTCAATTAGTACCCCATAGTCAGCAAGTCAGATGTGAGGCAGAGCCTGTTTGTCAGACAGTCAGTAA
>NW_025968691.1:3072-7216 GCF_021869965.1 Rhincodon typus | reverse complement strand
AAGGATCTCCTTCAGTATTCTCACATGATGCCCTCCTTCAGAATGGAGTCTTTGACAATGAAGCACACCCTTCGGAATGAATCTCTGATAAGACACTCTCTCAGTATTGACCTCTGATCATGAGGCTCTCGCTCAGTACTGGTCCCCTGACAATTCTGATCCCATCACAAAGACGCACTCCCTCACCAATGAGTGTCAGAACTGACCATCTGACAAGGAGGCACTCGTTCAGTCTGACCCTCTCTCACTGCTGCAGAAGTGATCTTTTGATAATGAGGTACTGCCTGGGGTCTGACCCTAATAGAACTGAAATACCTCAGTACTTACTGTCAGTCTGTGGCAAACCCTCCATTCTGACACCATTATACTGAAGCACAGCCTCAGTGCTGACCCACTGACAAAGAGACTCTGTCGCAGAACTGACCAGCTGACAATATGCCAGTGCCCTCGGTACTAACACAATAATAATGAAGCCCTCCCTCAGGACTGACCCTCTAAATGTGAGGTCGCCCTCAATTCTGATGCCCTTACAATGAGGCACTGCCCCAGTTCTGACACCTGCATAATTAGGAACTGGCTCTGTCTGACAGTAATGCACTCCTGCAGTAGTGACCCTCTGACAATGAAGCACTCCCTCTCTACTGAAGCTCTGACAGTGTTTCAATCCCTCAGTAATGCCCTTCTGACAATGAAACAGTCCATCAATTCTGACACTGTCACAGTGCTGCAATGTCTTAGTGACCCTGTTATCGTTTCGTACGATCTCACTTTTGATGCCTTTATCGCGAGGCAATCCCTCAGCACTGATCCTCTGATACAGCTGCAATACCTCAGCACTGACCCTCTCTGTGCAGCAAACCCTCAATTCCCACACCGTTACCCTGAGGAACTGCCTCAGAACACAAACTCTGACAATGAGTCATTCCCATACGACGAACCCTCTGACAAATGAACAATGCCTCAGAACTGACACACTGACAATAACGCAGTCCCTTAGTACTGACCCGCTGATCATAATATCACAGTCATGACCCTCTAATTGTGTGGAGTCCCTTCAAATCAGACACCTTTCGAAAGAAGCACTGCATCAGTATTGATGCTGTGACAGTGCTTTAACAGCTCAGTGTTGACCTGCTAATCATGGAGCCATCCCACAGTTATGATCCGGCAACATCGAGGCCCTCGCTCAATCCTGATCCTCTGACTGTACTCGACTATCTCAGTACTGGTCCTGCAAGCGTATTGCACTCCCTAATTTCTCACCCCATTATATTGAGACTGTGCACCCCATTGGATCCTCTCATAGGGAGACAGTCCGTCAGCAGTGACACTACTGTGAAGCACTGTCACTGACCCTCTGATAATGAGCTGTTGATTCTGACCCCTTTACATTGCATGAGTATTAACCATTGAGGCACTTCCTCAGTAGTTACCTTCAGACAGGTTAAGGTTAAGGCCAGATGAGGTTCAGGGTGGGGCTAGGGTTATAGTTGAGGTCAGGGTTGAGGCTGCAGTTGGGGCCTGGGACCAGGACCGGGACAAGCTCAGTCGGGGGAGGTGGGAGGGAGTGGTGGGATGGCCGATGCCCGGGGCACAGGACAGTCGGGGCCCGGAGAAGGACAGGCTGGGATTAGGGCGAAGGATTGGGGCTGGGTCAGGCTGGGGCTGGAGTTCGAGTTAGGTAGGGGCTCGGGTCTGGGAGGCAGGTGTTAGGGTCGGGGCTGCGGGCTGGGTGCTGGGACCGTAACCGGGTCAGGGTCAGGGTCGGGGTCGGGGTCGGGGTCGGGGTCGGTGTCGGGGTCGGGGTCAGGCTCATGGCCGTGGTTGGGGTTAACGTCAGGGTCAAGGCTGCGACAGTCTGCGAGGGAGTGTTGGGCTGGGGCGCGCTGATGGCTGGGTCTGGGTCTATTTCGCTGGCATCTGGGCATGGTGGGGTAGGGTCGGGTCTGGGTACCTGGGCTGGGGCCGCGACAGACTTCGGGCCAAGGACTGGGGGTTTGGGTCATTGTCCGGTGGCCGCGGCCAGGACAGTCTGGAGTTAGGGTTGGGGTCGGGGACAAGCTGCGGCAGGGTCGGGGATGTGACAGGCTGGTGGCTGGGGTCTGGGGCCTGTTTGTGGGTTACGGCTGGGGCAGGGGCTGAAGGCTGGGGTCTGGGGCCAGTGCGTAGGGCTGAGGCTAAGGCTAGGTTTACGGTGATGGTCTGGTCTGGGGCCCTGGTTTGGGTCGGGCCGGGCCGGGCTGGGCTGCGGGTCTGGGGCTGGGTTTAGAGTCAGGGTCCAGGTTGGGGCGAAGGTTTTGGATAGGTTTGGGGCCGGGGTCGGAGGGCTGAGGCTAAGGCTAGGTTTACAGTAATGGTCTGGGCTGGGGCCCCGGATTGTGTCGGGCAGGGCCGGGCCAGGCTGAGACTGTGACAGGCTGTCGGCCGGAATTCAGCTGGGGGCTGAAGACTTGGGTCTGGGGTCACGGGCCAGGATTAGGGTTAGGTTTGGGGCCAGGACAGGCGAGGGTGGGGGTGGAGATTGGGGGTTTGGGTTCTGGGCCAGGACAGGCTAGGATTCGTGTCGGGGGCTGGGGGCCACGGCCGGGTCCGGAACAGTCTGGGGTGAGGGCCGGGAGCCGGGACAGGCTGCAGGCCGGGCTTAGGGTCAGTTCCGCGGGCTGGGGGCGGGGTTGGGACTCGCTGGGGACGGAGGCTGTGGCCGGGACAACCCCCAGTAAAGAAACCATATAAGTCAGAGTCCGCTGTAAATAAAGTGTAAAGTATTGAGCTCCCTGTAAATAAACACTGTAAATTCTCCCTAAAATCCCCCTAAACCCTCAAACAGACGACTGCAAAAAAAAAACTCTGAAACACAGAGCCTCCAGTTAATGGAAGCTAAAATACAAGGCCCACTGTAAATCAACACTAAATAACAGAGCCCCCAGTAAAGCACTGGCGAGGTAGTCAGATTCACATAGTACTTCATAGTCAGCAAGTCAGATCTGAAGCAGTGTCTGTTTGTCAGACAGTCAGTAATGCGGAAGCACTGTGTTGTCTAATGGTCATTACTGAGGCAGCGCCACACGATTACAGGATCAGTCCTGAGGGAGTGCCACGCGAATAGAGGATTAAATCTGGGTTATTGCAGCACTGAGAGGGTTGGAGTGAGATAGCACCTCAGTGTCGGCAGTGTACTGAAGTTCTGATGAAGGGTCCCCGGAACTGAAATGTTAACTCTGTTTCCTCCTTCACATATGTTGCCAGACCTGCTGAGCTTTTCCAGCAAACCTGACTGCCCTGGTCGACCCATTGTCTCCGCCTGCTCCTGCCCCACCGAACTTATCTCCACCTATCTCGACTCCATTTTCTCCCCCTTGGTCCAGGAACTCCGTACCTACGTTTGTGAAACCACTCACGCCCTCCACCTCCTCCAGAACTTCCAATTCCCCGGTCCCCAACACCTTATTTTTACCATGGACGTCCAGTCCCTATACACCTGCATTCCACATACAGATGGCCTAAATGCCCTCCGCTTCTTCCTGTCCGGCAGGCCCGACCAGTCCCCCTCCACTGACAACCTCATCCGCGAAGCTGAACTCGTCCTCACCCTCATAAACTTCTCTTTCAATTCCTCCCATTTCCTACAGGCAAAGGGGGTGGCCATGGCTACCCGCATGGGCCCAAGCTATGTCTGCCTCTTTGTAGGTTACATGGAACAATTCCTCTTCCGTAGCTACACTGGTACTACACACCATCTCTTCCTCCGTTGCATTGATGACTGTATCGGCGCCGCCTCGTGCTCCCACGAGGAGCTCGAACAGTTCATCCACTTCACCAACACCTTCCACCCCAACCTTCAGTTCACCTGGAACATCTCTAATACCTCTCCTTACTTCCTGGTCCTCTCTGTTTCCATCTCTGGCAACCACCTCGAAACTGATATCCATTTCAAGCCCACCAACTCCCACAGCTGCCTAGAATACACCTCCTCCGACTCACCTTCCTGCAAAAATGCCATTCCCTATTCCCAATTCCTTCGCCTCCGCCGCACCTGCTCCCAGGATGAGGCATTCCACTCCCGTACATCTCACATGTCCTCGTTTTTCAAGGACCGCAACTTCCCCCTCTCAGTGGTCGAGAACGCCCTCAACCGTGTCTCCCA
>NW_025968691.1:0-2972 GCF_021869965.1 Rhincodon typus | reverse complement strand
CCGTGTCTCCCATTTCCCGCAACTCATCCCTCACACCCCCTCCCCGCAATAACAACCAAAACAGAATCGCCCTCGTCCTCACGTACCAGCCCACCAACCTCCTGATCCAACGCATCATCCTCCGACACTTCCGCCATCTGCATTCCAACCCCAACACCGAAGACATTTTTCCCTCCCTCCCCTTATCTGCTTTCTGGAGGGACCACTCTGTCCGTGACTCCCTTGTCAGCTCCACACTCCCCTCCAGCCCCACCACACCCAGCACTTTTACCTGCAACCGCAGGAAGTGCGACACCTGCCCCGATACATCCCCACTCACCCCCATTCCAAGCCCCAAGAAGACTTTCCACATCAAGCAGATGTTCGCCTGCACATCTGCTAATATGGTATACTGCATCTGCTGTTCGCGTTGTGGCCGCCTCTACATCGGAGATACTAAGTGGAGGCTTGGGGACCGATTTGCAGAACACCTGCGCTCGGTTTTCAAAAACAACTGCACCTCCCAGTCGTGAACCATTGCAGATCCTCCTCCCATTCCTCAGGCGACATGTTCATTCTGGGCCTCCTGCAGTGTCACAACGACGCCACCCGAAGGCTGCTGCAACAGCAACTCATATTCCGCTTGGGATCCCTGCAGCCCAATGGTATCAATGTGGACTTCACAAGCTTCAAAATCTCCCCTCCCGCTACCGCATCCCAAAGCCAGCCCAGCTCGTCCCCGCCTCCCTAACCTGTCATCCCTACCACCTATTCCCTCCTCTCACCTCAAGCGCCACCCCCATTTCCTACCTACTAACCTCATCCCGCCCCCTTGACCTGTCCATCCTCCCTGTACTGACCTATCTCCTCCCTAACTCCCCACCTGCACTCACCTTTACTGGCTCCATCCCCGACTCTTTGACCTGTCTGTCTCCTCTCCAACTATCTTCTCCTCGATCCATTTTCTATCCGCCTCTCCCCCTCTCTCCCTATTTATTTCATAACCGCCTTCCCCTCCCCCATTTCTAAACAAGGGTCTCGGCCCGAGACATCAGCCTTCCTGCTCCTCTGCTGCTTGTCCTGCTGTGTTCATCCAGCTCTACACCTTGTTATCTCAGATTCTCCAGCATCTGGAAGTTCCGAACGCAGAAAACTTATTTGATGTCCTGCAAGCTATTCAAGTCCTGGGAGACGGTTGCTGAGGGCTGATTAATATTATGCTCTTTCATAGATTCGGTTGACGCGATGGTATTGTTCTGAATAGATTAGAAAATGAACACATACTCATGGATAGACTCTGACGTCGACACATGTTTGGCAACTGTTAGCAAAATAAAACTGTGAAAAGGCAGTAAATGGGGTGGAAGGAACATTTTAATTTCGTCTCCCTTTTATAGTGAAAAGTATGACAAAATCGCAGTTTTAAGAATGAATGAAATGCGGTAATGGTAAACGTAGTATGTTAGTAAGTGGTCAGTAAAGTTATGAATGAATGAGAGCGCGAGAGTTGTAATACTGAGCGCTTGTGGATGCATTGGTAAAGAGGAACTTTAGTACAACAGTCAAGAGGCTTGCTCTACTAATTATTTACCAAAATTCACTGGACTCTGGGGTGCTTCCCGCAGATTGGAAAACAGCCAATGTGACGCCACTGTCTAAAAAAGGAAGCAGACAAAAAGCACGTAACTATAGGCCATTTAGCTTAACTTCGGTTGTGGGGAAAATGCTTGAATCCATCATTAAGGAAGATAATAGCAAGAGAACTGGATATGAATTGCCCCATTGGGAACACGCAGCATGGGGTCATGAAGGGTAGGTCATGTTTAACTAACTTGGTGGAATTCTTTCAGGACATTACTTGCACGGTGGACAATGGGGAAACCTGTGGATGTCGTGTATCTGGGTTTCCAGAAGGTATTTGACAAGGTGCCACACCAAAGGCTGCGACATAAGATAAAGTTGCACGATATTACAGGTAATGTATTGGCATGGAAAGAGGACGATTGACTAGTAGAAAATAAAGAGTAGGGGTAAATGTGTGTTTTTCTGTTTCGTGGTCAGTAGTGAGTGGTCTGCCTCAGGGATCAGTGTTGGGACTGCAATTGTTTGCAATTTACATAGATGATTTGGAGTCGGGGACGAAGTGTGGTGTGTCAAAATTTGCAGATGACACTGAGATGAGCGGTAGAGCAAAGTGTGCAGCAGACACTGAAAGTCTGCAGAAGGATATATAGTCTGAGTGAGTGGGCAAAGATCTGGTAGATGGAGTACAATGTCGATAAATGTGAGGTCATCCATTTTGGTAGGAATAACAACAGAATGGACGATGGTTGAAATGGTAAAAAATTGCAGCATGCTGCTGTGCAGAGGGACTTGGGTGTCCTTGTGCATGAATCGCGAAAAGTAGTATTGCAGGTGCAGCAGGTAATTAAAAAGGCAAATAGAATTTTGTCTGTCATTGCTCGAGGGATGGAGTTTAAAAACAGGGAGGTAATGCTGTAGCTATATCGGGTCCTGGTGAGGCCGCACCTGGAGTACTGTGTGCAGTTTTGGTCTCTTTCCTTGAGAAGGGATGTACTATCACTGGAAGGGGTGCAGAGGAGATTCACTCGGTTGATTCTGGATTTGAGAGGGTTGGAATATGAGGAGAGACTGAGGAACCTGGGATTATACTCATTGGAATTCAGAAGAATGAGGGGAGATCTTATAGAAACATACCAGATTATGAAGGGAATAGATAAGGTGGAGGCAGGAAGGTTGTTTCCACCAGCAGGTGAAACTAGGACTCGGGGGCAGAGCCTCAAAATAAAAGGAAGCAGATGTGGGACTGAAGACAGGAACAACTTCTTCACCCAAAGGGTTGTGAATCTGTGTAATTCCCTGCCCAGTGAAGCGGTTGAAGCTACCTCGCTGAATGTTTTTAAGGCAAGGCTAGATAAATTTATGAACAGTAAAGGAATTAAGGTTTATGGTGAGCGGGCGGGTAAGTGGAG
>NW_025968690.1:0-21618 GCF_021869965.1 Rhincodon typus | reverse complement strand
GTGTGTGTGTGTGTGTGTGTGTGTGTGTGTGTGTGTGTGTGTGTGTGTACCTTCGTTTCCCGAAACGGCACTTGAGCACAATTCAAACCTGAGCCTGTCTTGTATCACAGTGTGTTTTCAAGCGGTTCTTTTCTGATTCGAGTAAATATAATTAAGAGAAGGCTCAACAACAGCAACTAGATCAAATATGAAACTTTACTGAGTAATAATAAATGATTGTATTGGCATTGACAATTAATGCAAAAAGAAGGGAAAAAAGAAAGAATGAGTCTCACGTCCCTCTGTCCTTCAGTGACACCTTAATCGATGGCAGGTCTGGAGGAGTAGGTTCATTCCTCGTACTGTTCACGATTCAGAGAGGAGGGGAAGAACAGCAGCAGCACGTTGCAACAAAACTATCTCTGTCTCGTACAGAATCACAAGCAACCAGTACAGAAAACAGCGGATAAAATATACAGAACTGCTGCCTGGTTCAGACAACACAGGATTGCAAATAAAGTGCAGGTGTCATCTTCGGCTTTTAGGGGACAGCACAAAGGACTCATCCAAGTTCATGTTGCCTTTAAGTATTATTCTAAACTTTCCCAACCAATTTTCCCATCCTGTACAATCTATTTTCTCATGCAGCTGTCGACAATCATCATTATCTTTTATTCCTTCGGTCAAACCTGTGCATTCGTCCCTTGATGATATTTGACAGCATATGTTACACTTGTAAATACAGACTCAAATCAACAATAGTTGCAAGAGAACTTATAACAAGAATATGTAATTTGCACCAGAAATTATTTACAGTTAATCTACCAACAAAATTTGCTCCACAATTGAGTACTTTTCAGATTCAGCTTATTTGTTTTGTGTTTTTCTTTTTCAATCCCTATTCACAGACTCCTACAACGCCTGAGCCTTATATCAGGCTTTTTTCTTTTTCACATACACTAACTGCATTAACAAATTGCAATCTCTCCTGCTGGTTTAGTCATATAAATGCTCAAGATGAGGTCTCTGTGTGTCATGTGATGCGGCCTATTCAATAAGTTCATCACGACTCCTCCCAGAGTCAGTACTCATTCATTTCACATCACCAAGATAAAGCTACCAGTTTTGTGCTCGCATCTAAATTTCCTTTCCATTACTGTAGAATGTTAACCTCACTTGTCACTTGAACCGATTTTTCTAACTACTTTTTGACTTCTTCCACGAGTCTTCATTCTGCATAACTTCGTCTTATTCAATTTTTCAATTTAACTATTACAATCGTATGTGATTTCAGAGATCTGCAGAGATTTGGTAGCATACGGAACATTATCTTATGTTATTTTGAAAAGGAATTTGAACATTTCGGTTTGATTCAGGGACAACATATTCTGTTCCTTCTGGAAGATGACCCACCTTTCTCTTAAAGTTACTTCATAAATCATTCTCGATATTTGATAAATCTCTGCGAAAATTTGTTCACATTTAATATTCTGTTTTCCCCCTTAAAGTTACTAACCACTTTTTAAAATGTATTGAACCATTGAAAGTGTGAATGTATGCACTCTATCATATTCCACAATCCATTTAAATGTTCAGGTAATTATGAAAATTAAATGTTTTAGTACAGCAGGACACGCGAGTCTTAACGTACATTTTGTCACGATATCTATAAGTGTATCCATGTTCAGTAGTTTCAACCTTCCTGACACTTACTATAATTGCTATTTCGAGAGTACATACCCAACACTGAAATGTGGCATCAATGAGTTCCTTTATTGGTCGAAATTACTTCCACCAACGCTATGCTGCAACGTTGAAATTCTGCAAACGGGTTCAGCATTCAGTGTCTCAAATTTCTAAATAAAAGAAAAAAATAAGCTCCATCTGTTCCACGTCAAACAGAATGTGTGAATTCATATTGATCTACTGAGGATTCAAAAGGCGTTGGTGCAAAAACTCCTGTTATCCGTCTCTCCACCTCCTTGAAGGAAGGAAAAACCCACTTATTTTTGTTAAATTTGACTTGCCTAAATTCCTGGCTCACAAGGAGTTGCATTTTCAACATTCCAACATCCCATTCAATGGAGCTTGTTTGTTATGTTTTAGAAATTTGAGACACTGAAGGCTGAAAGTGATTGCAGAATTTCAACGTTGCAACACAGAGATGGAAGGAGTCATGTCGAACCATCAAGCAGTTCATTAATTACACATTTCAGTTTTGGGGAAATATTGTGGAAATATCTATAATGTGAGTGTCAGGAATTTTGAAGTCACTCATCCTGGTTTTTCTTAAGAATATTACGACACAGCGAATATGCCCTCGTATCCGAAAAAAAAAAAAATAATTGGAATACTTACCGAACATTTAAAGGGATTCTGGAAATTGTAAAATGCATACATTCACAGTAACAATGGTTCAACGGATATTAACAATGAGGCTATCTTAAGATTCGGAATTAAATATTCAATCTTGTGTCAAAAGAATATTTGGAATTTCATTCTAGCCAGTAAGTGAAATTCCAAAGAAGGTAATATCGGGAATCAAAATATATCCAATTTCAATTAGAACACAAAGCCAGTTCCACGAGTTAAATATCTACCTAGCTTTACGGATTAAACTTTTGATTCAACATTTCATGAAGTTTGGCTTTTGAAAACCACTGATGGTTTCCAAAAAAAAAAGTTTATTACATTTAACATACATGCTCCGCACAGATATAGGCACACAACACATTTTCACATTCTCAGGCATTCCCAAAATACGAACAAAAACTTTAAAATATGCCCGGATCTCGAGCTCAAGGGAACTAAATAACACAAACTGTACAGAATAGAGTTTTTAGCATGCAGCAGATAAAGATGTATTCAAAACAGGCCACAAAGACTTTACACTTATGCAAGGTTCTGTGCACTTGCACAGCGCAGAAACCTGATTTCTAGGTCTCCATTTTACCGAGTTATAAATGTCTCCTTTCCTTTCGGGAGTCTTGAGAGCGAGCTGCACTGGTGCCAGATTGAATCGCTTCAGATAATGCATTTCATACCTATTCTATATTCTCAAAAGCTTTGGTGCAGATCTTCACTTTTTTTAATGAAATCTGGAGGAGGAGGAGCAGAGTGAGGAGCCCCAGATGTCGTGTCTGGTTTTACTGATTGAGAATATTTCCTTATATCCTGTCGCACCTTTGATACAGCAGACAGTGATACATGCAGAAGAAATTTCAGTGTTGTAATTCCGCTGTGTACTCCACGTAGTGCCAAACGTGCAGTGACAATTCTAGGGTGCAATAAATGAATCTGTTATTAAGGTTACCACTTATCACTGTCGCAGAAATCTTTCCAAGCCTTTATTTGTTTTATCCTTTTCGGATAGCTTCCACTTCATAACTGTGTAAGCTTTGATCTTTCAGTACATACTTCTGAATGGTGTGTTAGAATTTCTTGACAGACCCAAACATGTTGATATTAGGTTTGATGTTGAAGGAATTTGTGTGAAAGGAAGGCAAAGGTTATCACTGCGTCATGGATACTGTTTTAAAAACTGGAGAGAATACAGCAGATATTGCAGATTGTTTTGAGGCACACAAATTATGTGAGATGCAGTCGCCTTGTTTCATATCAGTCAGGTCACTTTTAAAAGAACCTGAAAGTAAAATTAAATTTGGATTGATTGCAAAGGTCACAGATGTTTGAACTGACTGATCACATGGAGCGCTAAAAATCACGACATCTTTCATAAAAGGCGGGTGCAGTTTACTTTGTACGATCTTCTTAATTACAGTGCGAATTTTCTTATCAGTACGAAAGGCATACACATCATTAGTGAATGAATTGTGATTTGGAAATATAGAACAGTTTTTGCTTCCTTATGTGTGATCATGTTTTCAACATTTTCTGTGTTGGAGTGGGGTGCAAACATTGTTTTATGTTGATTATCCTTTCTACCCGCCGTACTTGATTTGATCCCCCTTCCTCTTCAGAGAGTCGTGTTTTCTCCACATATTAGACAGGTGACCCACTGGCAATATGTATGTTTTACACCTCCCTATTGCTGTTCTCAGTAATGTCGTGAACACTTCCCTTCCGATTAACGTTTTTTTTCACCTTCGAACACACCCCATATCCAACTTCTTGTCCCTGTTTGTGACTTCTTCGGGTGGGCCCTCACTCTTCCAGCATGCTTCTACTCCAGATGTTCCAAAAACAAATGTTTACACATCTTCTAACTTTACTAACAGCTAACACACTTGTCCCACTGCCTGCCGCGAGGCTGGATCAAATAGGGCTAACAAGCCTCCTCTGATCCAGCCGGATCAATTTGCATTAGAATGGTCAGCATTCCGGCTGTGAAACCTGCTTATTGTGGACACTTAAAGTTTAGAAAATACACACACGCTGGCATAGCAAATCGTTCAGACTTTTTGCAGCTTCTGGTAAGGTATCCCTCTTTTTAGCATGAACATCCCAGTCTGTCGTGAAATGGCATTCATTTCCTGCTGCGAGTGTCAGTGCATTCCACAACGATCCAGTTTGCCCTATGTTTCTAAAGACATTACTCACATGTGGAAAAACACTTAGTGCTTCAAGGTTCTCTTGTTCTGTGGCACTGTACCTAACATGGGCGACACCTTGGTCCCATGCCAGCTTCACTCAAGTGACTAAGAGTTCCTCTAAGTTCTGCTTAAAACATGACCCCAAATCCTGCAATTGGACATGGAATAATCTCTCAGACGAGTCGAATATCCTGTGTTCTGTTCTCCTACATGTTTTGACTGATTTGCTATCAGGGATCGTGATATTATTCCTTTCCGTGAGGATGGCTACGGAGGTGGAGCATTCCCTTTCCTGTCTGGACATTGAGATTCTGAATCAGATGAATATCAAATGTCCCCATCCCAATGGTCGAGGTGTCATTGCGAAGTTAATCTTACGCACTCTTTGGCTGGGTCAACTTTCCAACAGCGCCTTCTGGCTCTTTTTTCCTGTTGTACTGTTGCTAGATGGGATACTATCGGATTCATTTTGTCCTCTGCCTTCTCAGCTTTCGCACGCACTGTCTTAACTGCTTCTGTATGGATAATGTTGTTCTACTGCCGCCAATGTGGCATCATACTGCTTGTTTCTGGAATGGCGTTCTTCTGTTTCCCTCCTTGTAGATCACAATGCTTTTAATAATATTCCTCCCATTTAAGGTACGCTTTCCTTGTTTTTGGAGAAGCCTGCCTCCTGAAAGCACTCGAGTACAGCAGCCTGGATGAATAACCCTCAATTCTCTGTTTAAATACCGTCCCCCATTGTTGCATCGGCCTAATTGTGTTAACAAATTAGGTAAAGACCCGAATCCAGAGTCTGCCGCATTCCATTCTGCAATATGGAAGATCTTCAGAGAATCAGATTGCCTTTCCCTTGTCTTGAATATTTTGCCAAATCCCACTCGCTTCACCAAAAATGTCTTGGTTCACAACGTGTATACAAGCAATTCTTTTCCGATTCACGTAAATATAATTAAGAGAAAATGCAACAGCAGCAACTTGCTAAAATGTGAATGCTTATTAAGTAATAAGAAATTATTGTAATGGTAATAATAATAAATCGAAGAGAAAGAGGGGAGAAAAGCAACAAGTCTCATGTCCCTCTGTCGTTCGGTACACCTTATTCGATGACAAATATGGAGGCTACGCAAAGGCCGCGGCAGCAAAAGGTTGGAATGGCCGGCTCTCTCTCTTATATAGTATCAAAAATAAGTATCAGTCGACAAAAAGTGCTGGCTGCTACAGACAACACAGGATGGGAAAACAAATGCAGATATCATATTCGGCTCAAAAGGGAGTGCTCACGAGACTCATTCAAGATCATGCAGCTTGTTAACTATTATCCGAAAGTTTTCCAGCCTAATTTCCCATACGGTACAATTTGTATTCTCATGCAGCTTTCGAATATCATTGTTAACTTTTCGGCCTTTTGCCCATCCTACGCAGATCACTGGAGCTTGTATTGCATTTAGGCAAAATGATTTATATTCACAATGCAAAACGATGAAGAGATAAATATCTTTATGCAATATCTCACAGTGTTGGTGTGCTCTCCTGACTAAAAGAAATACAAACACTGTGAGTTGGGTTAACCAAATAGTTGTCTGATATTGAACAAAGCTACGAACTGCAAGCTGGAAATCTGCGATAAAATCACAATATTGTTGCGGAAACTCAGCAATTTGAAATTCTGAACAGGAGTCACTGAAGTCGGGCAATGCTGAGTCTCAGTTAACTGCAAAAATTTTGCCAGGCTTGCTTTGTTTCTCCAACAATCTTATTACTTTATTCATTTGACACGGGCAATATTATAAAGAGCAATCGATATTCCTACGCAATGAATGCAATGTTTTGTCATTCATTTATTGAATTCAAAAAGACAAAAAAAACCCGACAAATATGGATTTGTTCAAAGGCTATTCATAAATGAGCGAATATGGAAAAACACAGATTCATGAATAAAGATAAAATAAAATAATAACGTTAACATAGAAATATGTGCAAATTGATATTTGCTTGCATGCTAAGTTGTTAACAAATTTTGACTCAAATAGAGGTCATAAGAAAGTAGATTTAATCGTCCTCCGCACACGATATCTAATTGATTTCCAATAAAACGTGGTCAATTGCCTTTTGTACTCGATAGAAACTCTTCACTCTATTCACGCAGATGCAAAGGATTCCTCCCTGATATGGTGGCATTGAGTGAAATCTGTGCTAACAATCAAAAGAAACATGCAAGCATTCACAACGAAGTAAAACAAAAGAAAAACAGCAAAAGCTTTTTTGGGATGATCGCCCATATCACAGCTCAGAAATTAGCATTCATCTCTCCTTAGATAGACAGAAAGAAAGAGACTGGGGATATGGTTGCGAAGAGCGGGAGAAAATGGGGGAAACAGAGAGAGAGTTGGGGATGGGGGCGCAGAGAGAGAAGGGGACATTAGAATTCAGAGAGAATGAAATACAGAAATATGGCTGAGGGAGCTTAACATGAATCAACTATAACGACTTAGAATTTTGTTTTATGAAACTTTAGGTGTGCAAATTAAGCAATTCAGAAAAGATGAATGTTTCGAATATACTCGGTTCTGAAAATTCTCTCAAAGTTCATATAATATTTTTAACTTTAATTACGGTACCTATCACGTTCATGACTTTTGTTTGTTATTTTCAATTACAGAACTGAAGAAGTGTAAAGAAAGTGAGTGCTGTGAAATGTGACATCAAAAGTCAAAGAAAGTAGCTTAACATTCCTTCCCGAATAGCCATATAATACTGGAAAGGTTTCATTAAGGATTGGGTGGGGACTGTTTATTCATATCAGTTTCGGCTTTTTTTATGCGAGTTTAATGGAAGGACTTGATTCATAAGTTGCATCCCATAAGTAGGATCACCAGAATGCAGAGCCATTGTACACATTGTATTGTGCATCTTCATGCTACAACTACAACTCTGTTCGTTTATCTTTTCTATCGCATTTCTAATTCGTGTTGTATTTTCTGCCATTTGGATACCTGAGCAAAATTTCAATTGTGATCTTTTTTTGACCTGCAGCATTTGCAAAGGAACAGGCAGGTATGGTCATTGTCATTTCAGTGTACTCAGACGACAGTACGAGTGTTATTATGAAGTTGAAGGTGCTGCTGAGCAACTGTGTTTGCCCTTAGGAAAACCATGCATTCAGCAATATAAAAAAAAGAAGCATTCCATTGCCAGATTTCTCAGAGAAAAATGACAGTTAATTTTGCATGTCAAATAACGATAATAAGGTGTCTACGAAGTGCATAAAGTTACTGACAATGAATTGTATAGAGAATAGAGAGTGGACAAAAGGGTGATACACGCCTGTAAATTAAAATACAGTTAAAATAAAAGTATTTGCAATATGTTTAAAAATTCGATGTACGACATTTTTCTACAAATCGCGCAAAAATTTGTGTGCTTGCGTGGGAGGACAGCGAGAGCTAGAAAGACAGTGCGAAAGAAAATATACAAAGGAGATAGAAGGCAGCATGATAAACTCAAACAGAGACTGAAAGGCAAGCAGGCAGAAAGAAAAACAGAGACAGAGGTGAATTTATCATCCGTTAATGCTGGCCAGGAGATATTTGGACAAACCACATTCTGCTCCACATATTTTGGAATAATGTGTTTCAATTATGAATCAGTATTTATTCACGTTGAACAACACTTGGAGGAAGCAATGGAGGCGGCAAGGGAAGAAAAGATGTAATCTGGATTGTGGTTGTCAACTTCCACCATCCAAAATTATTTGCCTGCAGTATTCAAGCGACTGCTGTGTGGGGACTGAAGAAAAGAATTGCTGGACTGGTTCTGTGGAATGGGCTGAGAAAACCAATAAGAGGCGGACAAAAACAATTGTGACCTAATCTTTACCAATCTGCAAGCAACAGATATATCTGTTGCTGACACGATTTGTAAGAGTCAACACTTCACAGTCTTTTTCGCAACCAAGTCTTGCCTTCACATTGAGAACGTCCTCTTTGTGGGACTCTCAACATGCTAAATGGGGCAAACTTCGAACATCTCAAGCACTCAAAACTAATCAGGCATGAGTCACTGTGGCTCATTATCAGAAAATGAAAAGTACGCTATTGCAACCTGCAAGCTCTTGGCCTAGTATGTTGACGCCATAAACTTTCCCATTAAGCCAGATGATCAAACTTACTTAAAACGAGAGTGCAAAAATGCATGATAGGAACATTACAGGAGCAGTTAATCTGGCGAAGCTACCCAGCAGCTCGCTTTGCATGCCAGCAATCTAAGCAGAATCTGAGCAAGGAGCAAAGAGATTTGACAACTAAAAATTACCTCTCGCCTCTGTTATGGACAATTAAACAACTCAATGTGGGAGGAGTTTCGACAAATCTACCCAACCTCAGTTTTGTAAGTATGAAAATCTACAGTGCCAGAATTAAGATAAAGAATTCACAGCAATCTTTAGCAACAGTGGCAAAGTGGATGATCCAACTTGGCTTTTCCATTTTACCCCGCATCACAGATATCCTAGACCAGTAGAAATTGCATTGTGGATTGATACTGGATTCTGCAAATTTACGAGACATGACAAAACAGCAGTGATAGGACGTCAGTTTTGTTCTCCAGAGTTTACCACTCCCTCAGCTGAGACGTTCCGGTAAAGTCACAATCCTGGTACTTTCTGCTCAATGTGAAAAATTAGCCAGGAATTTCTTGAACATGAAAAGGTGGAGAAATCAAATACCACTAATTCATGCCTCCGAAGTCTACTCTTCATCATCGTTAAAGTGATGGCAAGTGTCATCAGAGAGTTTACAAGCAGAAACCGCTCAACAACAAATTACGCAATGAAGACCAGTTTCGGTTCCAGCAGCTTCCCTCCGCTCTTAACATCATTACACCTTTTGTTCAAATATGGAGAACCAAACTGAATTCCAGACATATTTGGAGAGTGATTTCCCTTGAAATCAAGTCTACATTCAATCGAGAGTGGCTTCAAGGAACCTGAGCAAAACTACAATGGATATGGGATGGTAAACCTTCTGCTGGTTGAAGAGATACTGGTATCTCAAATGACGGCAATGTTTGTTGAAAGTCTGTCATCTCTGTTGCAAGGCATAATAAGACCTCCCCTCTATCAGAAGGTCAAAACTGGGCATTTTTGCGGAAGATTACATAACATTCAGAGCAATTCGTGAATTCATAGATACTGAAGCTCTCCATGTTCAAATACTGTAATGCTTGAACAGTATCCAGGCATGAGCTGTCAAGCAGCAAGGAAGATTCTTGGTACACAAATGTAAAGCAATAATCATCTCCAACAAGGGACAATCTAACCACCGCTCTTGCCATTCAAGGAAGTTACCTTCGCTGCGTAGCCCCGTATCTTGGGAATGCAATCGAAAGGAACCGGATTAGTCACATACAAACAATGGCGAATAGAAGAGATCAGAGTCAAAGTGCGCTTTCATAAAAAAAATCACCCCCTGATTGCCAAAACCTGACCATAATTGACAGGGCACGAGTCAGGAGTGTAATGGAATACTGCCCATTATGCCAAGATATTGCAGTTCCTGCAACACTCAAGCCGATACCAGCGATTCAAGATGAAATCACATAACATCTTTCTGGATTGCAAAAAGGAACAGGCAGGATACGCGAGGCAAACTGCCAAGTCCACTTCACAGGAGTGAATGAAGAAATTAAATCTCGACTATGACAAGCCACAGAATAGCTAAATTACCTAATTCAGCACTGATTTGATTAAGAGGAGTTAACAGGGTGTGCATTTGAAAATGGGAGCACACTCAAAAAAGTTCTCTTTCATCTTGCAGAACTTGCTAAGCGTCAAGCTGTTAAGGGCATGAACAAGATTTGACTATTCCAACATGTTCCAAAACACTACGATGATCTGTGGATTGCTGCTGATAAAACAGCCAGGCATTACATTTATGAACTGCTGACCTGTGCTCTGATCAGAATGTGTCATTACTTTGGACAATAAAAATAAACGATCGTATCTAGTGATACCTTGTTCGATTCAGAAATTAGGGACTTCTCCATATTTCCAAAAAAAAAGCAATTGAGACTTCAACAAAGGTACGAGAAAATGTGTAAGAGAAAAGGATAATTAATTTTGCATGATGTAAGTTGGAATAGGTTAATGAATAAATAATTACAAATAAGAACACAGGTGAAGTGTGAGATAAAGGCAGATTGGTGTCACGGAGAGAGAAAAGAGAGACAATGAGAGAGAGAGGTGGTGCTGGTGGTTGTGGTGAGGGGGGTAGTCTTGGTGGTGTGGGGTAATGAGAATAGAATGCGAGAAAAGACCTGAAAGCGAATTCTGCTATCATTATGCATACTTCAGTTTGCACCTTAATGCCTGCAGTTTATGCAAATTAGTTTTGATGTTTGATGTAAAATCTCTGCTTCCAAAATTGTGTTGAGATTTATTCACTTCGATCACTAAAATACTAAATATACTCTGCTTTCTCTACTCGAATATTATATATGGATATTTTTATTTTATTCTGCAGACCTGAAGAAAGCCAAAGAACGTGAGAGCTGTGAAATAAAAAGGCCATGTCATATAAAATCAAAAACCTAAATCATTATTTTTGAACACTTTCGACACGATAATGATAAAGATTAATAAACGCTTCATGCTCTTACAAATGGCAATTCCTCCTTTTTTAAAAGAAGTTACATCGAAGTTGATAAGCATTTGTATAAACTTTCTTACGTGAACTGCTAATTACGAAACTTTTTGGGTGGGTGGGTGGACGTTACCAGGCGCAGAAGCAGAGTATTTGTGATACCGTTTGTCCCCAATCATGGATTGCATGTAAAGAATGTCGGAGAAACGATACATACTTCAATGGATGCACCTAATGCTTTGAATACTGACTTTGGATTTGCTGCCTTCTAAATATTGAAGAAATTTTTATTTTTTTTTTCTGGTTTACTTTCCACCGCAGAACTTGCAAATGAAGTGGCAGGTACGAACAATGGAAATATAATGTCGGCCAATGAGTATTTTTGTGCCTTTATGGTGATAAATTAATTGTTGACCAATTGTTTAATGATTTTATTTTCTGTTCGAGCAGTCGTCATTGAGAACAAAGAAGAACATTTGATCCACTGATGCCACAGTAGAGTTTATTCCCCTCGAAAATGAAACAGAACATTTTCTTTTAAGGGGGTTATATCTTTCCGACAATTAGTTCAATGCAAATCACAAACAGGAGATTACCTTTGCACTTCGTTAGAAATACACATTCAGTTATTTTGATTTCGATGTCAAGCAATCATTGAACAAAGAAAATGGAAAACTCGGGTGACATCAGATTTGTGTGTCAGATGAGAGATCTGTAGAGAGAGAGCAAAACTGAAAGCTTGACTGTGAGCAAGAATGATGTGACAGTGTGTCTCCTGGTCAATTCTTGTTTTATTTTTTAAGTTATGTATTTTGTCTTACAGGCTATAAAAAGTGCAAAGAAGGTGAGGGTTGCATGAATTTCAGTCACAGAAGTTAAATATTTACTAAAGTTCATACAGGATTCGTCATCAACTAATCATGATAGGGTCAACATTGACTGAAGTTATGTTTCCCAACTAATTCCTTCGATCAATTCAACTTTAATCAATTGGTCTAAATGGAGTCACAGGACCAGAAACTGTAATTGTGCTTTCTCGATTCAAATATTCCAGACCTGTACACTTTCTACATTGTTCTTTTTTGCTTTCTTTCACCCTTCGATCATTTGAAATAGATTAGTGCCTGCAAAGCAACTGCTGGTAAACATACATACATAAAGAAACGTGAAAGTTTGTGCAAAAGCAGCCTGGAGAAACAAATGCCATTTTAAAATTTTCTTTATAACTGAATTATTTATAAAGGAAAGACAAAAATATCATTTTTCCCTTAATGATGTGGTTGGATTCTGTACTTGAGCCCAATGCCTATCTTCGCTGATCCTTGTAAAAGAAGAGTGCTCATACGATAACAGTCTTTTTTTCACCTTGCAGACCTAACGAAGCAACAAGATGGTAAAGATTGTAATATTTAAATAAGTATAATTATTTACTGGGCATATGGGTGAAATTACCCTTCACAAAATGAGTTTGAACTGCCTTCTTGAAGAGTTGCAAACTATATGCTGTAAGCAGACTCACAATGCTGATATTGAGTGAGGTACAGTATTTTAACCCAGCAACTTCGGATGAACATTTCCAAACCAGGATGCTGGAAAGTTTGCAGACAAAGTTACAGGTGATGATGTTCTCATGTGGCTGCTGCCCAGTCGTTCTAGACAGACGAGCCCGCCTGTTTGAAGGGAATTGTCCAAAAATCTTGATTAAATTTCTGCACTGCCTCTTGCAGATGGTGCACACTGCTCCGATCGAGCATCTGTGGTGGACAGAGAGAATTTCCATGCAGGTGAAACCAATCAAGCATACTACTGTGTGCTGGATTCTGTCAAGTTGCTTCAGGGTCATTTTGTTTTTTAAGGGAACTGCATACATCAAATAAAGTGGGAAACATTTCATCGCACATAAGATTTTGACATTTTAGATAGTGTATAGACTTATTGAATTCAGGAAGCGTGTCACTGGCTGCGGCATTCGTAGCCTCTAAGCTTCTCTTGTAGTCATTGTCCTTACGTGGTGAGTTCATGTGAGTTTCTGATAATTTGTAACAATAGTATGTTCTGAGTGATGGCAACACTATCGAATGCCAAGGGCCGATGGTTGACATTGTTTTTCTTTGGAGCTTGTCATGAACTGGAATTTGATTGGCACTTGCCAAATGTTCGCCAAAGACTGGACGTTGTCGAGATCTTGTGGCAATTGAACATAAACTGCTTCAGTATCCAGGGAATCGTGGATGGCACTGAACATTGTACAATCATTATGCAGTGACGTATGTTGAAGGGAAGGTGATTGAAGAAGCAGCTGAAGAAGGTCATACATAAGTTACAGCCCTAACGGCAGACATGAGTTAACGACAACAAGTGCAAACATTTTCCTATCATTCGTTTATGAATTCAAAAAGCAGAGAATTTGCTCATCGTTTTCCTTTGATATCACTTTTCCGAGTCTCCTTGATGCCAAACTCGACCTGATAAGGGGCTGTAACTGCCGCTTCACCTCTTGAACTCCCCTGTTATGTCCATGCTTGAAACAAGCCTCTAATAAAGTCAGGACATGAATGACACTGGCAGAACTCAAAAGGGCATGTATGAGCAGGTTGTTGCTAATCAAAAGCATCCTGGTAACACAATTGCTCACACCATTTAAAACATTTTTGATGATCGAGAATGCACTGATGGAAATGCAATTGACTGGATTGCTTTATCCTGCATTTTTCTTTTGTTTTGTACAATACATGCCTGAACAATTTTCCTCAGTGTCGTGTAGTTATCTGTATTTTAGAGGCTATGCAGCAGTTTCTCGAGAGATCCGGAAAGTTCTCGATCAAATATGGTGTGCACTGTCTCCAGAATTTAGACACCCTCATGTATTTTGCAGATCAAATACATTTAACCGTTTCTTGATTTCAAGTGGAGAGAATGGAATTCCCTGAAGGGTAACATCTGTGATGGTATCCGTTTCGGGATAATGCCGAATTGATTCCACAACTCGGCGTTTCTGCCTGAAGGTGATGTTGAAATCTCTGGCCTGAACTATGGCACTGATATGCTGGGCTATTCCATCATGGCCATGGAGATATTTGTGGAGTTGACTCCTTCAGCGAGTTGTTTAGTTGTTCACCAACATTCACGACTGTATGTGGCAAGGTTTCTAAGCCTAATTTGATTCATTGGTTGTCGGAATGCATAGCTCTGATTGTCGCTTTCTACTTAAGATATGAGGGGCATATACAATCCGATTCTGAAGTTTCACCAAATTTAAACTTCATTTTTACGTATTGAAGTGCTATTGCTGGCATACTTTCCTGTTATCTACATTGAATCAGGCTGGATAACGTGACTTGGTTAAGTAAGGACATGTCAACCGGAAGGCTGCAGATTGTGTTGGAGTACTCTTGACGATGATGGCCTTCAACGGGAATCAATCATTGATTCCCAGTCATGATTTCCTACATCTGTTCGAAGTCTGTCCTATTTGACAGTATGATTCAGCTACACACCTCAGTCGAAGCTATTTCTTCAGTGAATATGTGTCTGTGTCCCCACAATGATTGCAGCAGGCATATTGTTGAGAATGACATCAAGAATGTGAATTGTTTCCGTTTTAGTGCATCAATCAACAGGAAACAGACCAACTCAAGCATAAGTGTTCCTGCGAAGTACGTGTTGGTGATATAGGTGGAAATTCCACTTCCAGAGCATATTTTGCGACGTTGCCACCTTCTTTGCTCCCTCCAAATGTTCACACAGTGGGAGTCATGACGTATTAGCTGAAGGAAGATGGGAAGTGATAATCAGTGGGAAGTTTCCTTATCCATGCTTAAGTCAATGACGTGAATGTTCATGGCCTCCAGAATCAATTTTGAGATATCCCCTGGCAGCTGGGATCGATTTGCCCTGCCAGTGGTCCAGCAGGTATCCAGAGCTGGAAATGGTGCACTCTGGGAAATGATCTGTAAGGTATGATTCCGTGCTCAAAACTGTGTTGGATTGTTGCATGCGTCAACAGTGATTCAGGGGTTCTCCCAATTTTAGCAATATCTCCTTAGATCTTCGAATGGAGATCTTGACAGATTTGAAAGAGTTGTCTTTGGCACTTGTTAACTGTGCTTAGACGATGGCAAATGATCTGTCCAAATTTTTGTTTTCATTTCTGAGACTTTGAGGTACAGTATACAAATGAATGATTAGTTATCCCTTTACAGAGTGCTCTCAATATTCATTCACGTTGTTGTTGGACTGGAGTCACATTTAGTAAAGCCAGAAGAGGTCAAGCGGGCATGGAAACTTTTGTTCACTCTCGGGCATGATTGAACTAGATTTCCTTCCTCATCTCCGCACGCCCATGACAATTGAAAATGGTTTCATAGTTATACTAATTGTTTTTCTATTCTCGAAATTTATTGAAATATATTTCCACCACGCACTATATGTGATGCTGGCCAGAGTTCCTGAACTTTAGCTGAGCTTACAGATTATTGGTTGAGCTATAACACTCCTAGACCGACGCTAAGTTGTATATACATTGCCAACATTCCGATGTCAGGAGTATTTCGAACGATAAACTTTTGAGGGAGGGGGACTGGAGCCAAGGACCAAATGATCAAGCAGAGGTGTTACATAAGAACTTGCAAAAAAACGGCAAGTTTTGCAAAACCTCTGTAAATACTGAATCTATAAAACGTAACATCACAAAACTTCCAAAATTGTTAAGGTATAAATAAAGGATAAATTAAATCTGACGATTCCTGATAAGTTAAGAAAGAGCGAAAGTGCTCAAAGAAAATCTTATAGACTTCTGTTTTAAATATTCAGACTGAAGTGATACCATGCAGTATTTCGCCCATTGGAATGATTTATTATCATAGAGAATACTGAATGTTAATTTTCAAATGACGTAGTTCCGTACTATTCCAACAAACAACAAGGGCATGGCTTGTCTCAATATGTTTCAATGTGTGGTATTTCAATGAAACATCCTGCGAATGTCATTCGCTGGATTCTGGAGTGTGTATGCGTGTAAAAGCAACCAGTCAGCAAATGATACTTCCCTTGATCATCCGGATTACAAACGTTTGTAGCTTCATCAAATTAATTAAGCTTCTCACACTCGTTCGCCCGATTATCTGCTAATTTAAAGTGTAAAAGTCTGAATACTATTTCAAAGACCCATAGTTGCCTTTGCCAAATCTGACTATTATCTTACCAATTCCCTGCAGCGAATTTAAAGCAATAAGTTCTGGAGAGAGAAAAAACAACTATCTCAGATCAACTGACATCATTTTTTCTGTTCATTCATGGGCTGTGGACATCGCTGTCTGGACCAGCATTTATTGCTTATCCCTAATTGCCCAGAGGCTTATTAACAGTCAACCACAGCGTTGTGAGTCTGGAGTCACAGAGGCCAGACCAGACAAGGATGACGGATTTCTCTTCCCTCAAGGACGTTAATGAACGAGAGAAAGTCGGAACTGCAGGTGCTGGAGAACCTGCGATAACAAGGTGTAGAGCTGCATAAACACAGCAGGCCGAGCAGGAAAGTTGACGTTTCGGCCTCGACCCAACATCTATCCACCTCCCCCTCTCTATTTCAGAACCCCCTTCCCTTCCCTCATTTCTGAAGAAGGCTCGAGGCCGGAAACGTCAGCTTTCCTGCTCCTCTCATGCTGCTTGGCCGTTGTGTTCATCCAGCTCTACAACTTGTTATCGAAGTGAACGAGGTGCGTTTTTTTCCTGACAATCGGCAATGTTTTCATGGTCATTATTAGATTCTTAATTCCACATTATTATTGAATTCAAATTCCACCAGCCACAGTGCGATTCGAATGGAAATCGTTCGAATCTTATCCGGGTCTCTGGATTAATAGTCCAGTGATAATACCACTATGCCATCGCAGTTCTATAGCTCCCACTCTAGTGACTCTCATTAAGGTATTTTAAATTGAAATATTATCGTGATTTCACTCTCCAACATAGTTCCCGGAACTGCTGATTACCTTCAGCATTTTTTTTTTGGTTCTTCTCTTAGGCTGCATAACAAGTACATACTTTTGATTTCAGTTAACCATCCCGGCTCTCTCCCAAAGGGTACCTGTATTCTAACTTTATATATTGTTACAAAGTAATATGTCATGTCTTCCTCTTACTTCTTCCAACTGCATGAATGATGAGAAGTTCAGTGTTGCAAACTTCAGTTTCAATGGTATCTCATTAACTTTATAAACTTGACAGGCTACCAACAGCAGAAACGTACTCCTGTAGTTTCTTGCCTCATGACATATACTTCCACATGGGTGGGAATGCAAGAATGTCACAAGGCTGCGGCTATCTTCTTCTCAACAGCTGCGAGCTCCATTTTGGTTTGAATTGATAATTTTCCTTATTATTGCCAAGTCTACTCAGATACAGTTAAAATGTTGTTTTGCATGCGAACCAGACAAATCCTAACTTATTTATGTCATGGAAACAGAATACAGAATATAGCATTACAGCTACAGAGAAAGTTTCAGAATAATTTTGGAAAGGTCTGGTCACACGTGTTTTTAATGATGTTCATTGTATTTCCGAGGCACCAAGAAATGCACAAGGAATGAATGGAAGGAAGGCTGCTATTCGTAACAGAAGTGGGAGCTCTCATAACTCTCCATAATTGCCAGTGGGCTTGCAGTTAACATACCAAGCTGTGATGCATTCAGATGGGAATCTTTCAATACTGCATACATACAAAAAATGTCAAGAGTCATAGATACATACTGCACAGAAACATACCCTTCCGTCCAACCAGTCCATGCCAATCATGAATCCGAAACTAAATTATTCCCACCTGCCTGCTCCTGGCTCGTATCCCTTCAAATACTCAGTGGTCAAGTATTCATCCAAATGTTGAAATTGCACCTGTATCAATCACTTCCTCAGGAAGTTCTTTATATGCCCGAACCCATTCTGTGTGTAAATTTTGACTCTAAAATCTTTTCTAAATCTCTTTCAGCTTGAAAATATGCCCCCTAGTCATGAAATATCCCTTCCTATGGACATGTCAACGACAATTAACCTAATCTGTACCCCTTTTTTATTCTTCTACGAGGTCGCATGTCAATATGTTACCTGTCAATGTAAAAATTGGCAGGCTATGATGCCATTCTGTTTAACTCAAAGCTTCCATATCTAGCAACATATTACTAAAACTACTCTGAACCCTGTCTATCTTATTTGAATATCTTTCCTATGACTGTGCGACCAAGACTGGAGACAGTGCACCTGAAGAAATTTCTCCAATGCCTTGTAAAACTTCAAAAGCTCCTATACTCAATGGACTGAGTAAAAAAGACAATGGAGTCAACTGCCTTTTACAAAAACTTGTCTATAGGCGATGCAAACTTCAAAGAATTCTGTACCTTCACCCCCAGGGCCATCTTTTCTCCAAACTGCACGTGGCTCTACCATTAATTGTATAAGCCAACCTGTGTTTGGTGTACAAAAATGCAATTTCTGGCATTTATCGAGATTAAACTCCACCTGGCATTTTGCAGCCCTGTGACCCATTTGATCAAGATCGCACTGTAATCCTGAAAATCCTTTTTCAAAGACTACTATGCCCGCAATTTTGGTGTCGACCCTAAGCTTATTAAACACGTCTTCTATATTCTGCTTCAAACCATATATATAAATAATAAACAAACGGTGATTCATAACCATTCACTGTGGAACATTGTTGGCCACAGTAATTCAGTCTGAAAAGTCACCCTCCGCCATTACTCTCTGTCTTCTGATGTAAAGTGTCCAATTGGAAAGCTCACCCTGAATCCGATGTTTGTATAATATGCTGATCGCTCTAAAATATTTCAATTAAGTCCACGTAAACAACGTCTACCATTCTGCTACTATCAATCCTTTTCGTAACTTCCTCGAAAACATCATTCAAGTTGTTCCAGTCAATCCATTACCGATACAGCAAGATTCGGCTCAGAAGGAGCAGCGCTCAGTGAGCTCATGATTTCAAATTAATTAGTTGAATTAGAATCTGGTTTCGTATGACTTCTGATTTTGACCAAGATAGTATAACATTGATATCTCCATCGGAGCAATGCTGTTGATAAAGCTAACAAGTAACTTAATGAATAAAGTACTTATTTGCCATCAGATCAGAATGTGACGTTATTTTGGACATGAATATACTTTGTGATGTCTAGTTAAGTTTTGAACCAGTCAGGAATCAAGTTATTTCCAGTGTGAAATACAGCAATTCACCAGACAACAAAGGACAGGGTACAATATGACAGGCAAAAATATACATTATTTGGGCAACACTAAACTTGAAATTTGTTGAATACAGAATATACATATGCCAGGTGCAATTTAAGTAAAGACAGATGTGGAGACTTAAATGGAGAGAGAAATAGATTCAGGGAAAGAGACAGAGAGGCAGAGAGAGAGAGAGATGAAATCCTAACACTGTGTATTCTGTAACTTAGTATGTACAATTTATGCAAATCAGAAGGGATGGAGGTTTCGACGAAAATTGTTTCCAAAATGTATGTCTACCAAATTTATTTCGTGAATTATTTTTCTAAATCTACTTTGTTCATACCGTTTATACGAATCTTAAAGGAAGTGACTGTTGAAAAGAAAGCATAAATCCATAGAACATAGAACAGAGAACATTACAGCGCAGTACAGGCCCTTCGGCCCTCGATGTTGCGCCGACCTGTGAAACCAATCTGAAGCCCATCTCACCTAAACTATTCCATTATCATCCATATGTTTATCCAATGACCATTTAAATGCCCTTAAAGTGGGCGAGTCTACTATTTTTGCAGGCAAGGCATTCCACGCCCTTACTACTCTCTGAGTAAAGAACCTCCCTCTGACATCTGTCCTATATCTATCACCCCTCAATTTAAAGCTATGTCCCCTCGTGCTAGCCATCACCATCCGAGGAAAAAGGCTCCCACTGTCCACCCTATCTAATCCTCTGATCATCTTGTATGTCTCTATCAAGTCACCTCTTAACCTTCTTCTCTCTAACGAAAACAACCTCAAGACCCTCAGCCTTTCCTCATAAGACCTTCCCTCCATACCAGGCAACATCATGACATATAAAAAGTAAGAGGGCGAATTGTGGATAAGTTTTTTTTATCAACATGGTTTCGATTTCGTCACACATTGATGAATGATCGTTTCTCTATGATGATGTATCGCATTTTGTCCTTTCAAAGAAGCTTAATAGAATCTTATAAGTGTTCGTACGGTCTTTAATACGATCAGTTCACCCAATAAAGGGAAGCTTGCAATAAAGCAAATATATAGTTAACAACAGGCTTTTTATCACTAGTATTAGATGTTTCTGAAATGAAAATGAGACATCATACATTCTTTTGTTGTCATCGAGTTATAGAGCAAGAGAATACACACTTTGATTCAATTCGCCTGAAGCACGCATTATGTTCACTTATTTTCACTAAAATTGAATGCTCAAATTGGTCTTGCTGTCTTTTGGCCATCCGGGCGACATTTGAATTCGAGTCTATGTTGCCCCATATTGCTTACAAAAGAACAGGCAGTTACGGCGAATAAAATTGATGTTTCTTTCAATGAGTAGTTTATAGCATGTACGAAGAAAGAGTCGCTGCTGAGAAATCGCACTATGAACATTTTCGGACGAGATACTGAGAGCTCAAAAAGACAATAAGAATATTTCATCATATGATACCACAAATTAAAGATGTCAATTCATTGCTTTCGAAAAAGTACAGTGATGCAATGGACACATTCTACATATAGGATATTGACAATGAGATAAATGGAAGGTTGTTGGAGGAAGAAATATTTAAATGTCGCGAGCAAGAGAACCACAGTTCAATGAAAATTGGAAGTAATTCACTTAAAAATTAGATACACGATTATTTGCCTCCAAAGAGAGTGAGTACCCTGCTTATGTAATATTTCTGCTGGACGAGAGAGAAGTTGAGAATGAAAGAAACATGGAGCGATAGCTACAAAGACAGACAGAAAGATAGATTGATGTATCAATAGATAGATAAATAGATAGATAGGTAGGTAGATAGATATTTAGACAGACAGATAAATTAAGAAACATGAGAAGGAAGTCTGCATGACTGTGCGAGAACAGTGATAGATAAATCATCAAAATAAAAGAATTCAAAGTGGAAAGAGTGACAGGTTAAAGAAAAAAGCTAAACGAAACTAGACAATTAAACATTTACTGATGTCAATCCAGTGTTAATAAGTGAGGAAGGATAATGTTCATACAGGGAGCTATTAATTCGAGGGCAGACGTCCAGGCAAAGTGGTACTGCAAGGCTAAGTAGAAGACGAAAGAGACAAAAAAAAGACACATATCAGAGGGAATTGCAGATATGTCAGGAGATTGTTAAAGATATATGTGTGTGTGTGTGTGTGTGTGTGTGTGTGTGTGTGTGTGTGTGTGT
>NW_025968689.1:0-21620 GCF_021869965.1 Rhincodon typus | reverse complement strand
GTGTGTGTGTGTGTGTGTGTGTGTGTGTGTGTGTGTGTGTGTGTGTGTACCTTCGTTTCCCGAAACGGCACTTGAGCACAATTCAAACCTGAGCCTGTCTTGTATCACAGTGTGTTTTCAAGCGGTTCTTTTCTGATTCGAGTAAATATAATTAAGAGAAGGCTCAACAACAGCAACTAGATCAAATATGAAACTTTACTGAGTAATAATAAATGATTGTATTGGCATTGACAATTAATGCAAAAAGAAGGGAAAAAAGAAAGAATGAGTCTCACGTCCCTCTGTCCCTCAGTGACACCTTAATCGATGGCAGGTCTGGAGGAGTAGGTTCATTCCTCGTACTGTTCACGATTCAGAGAGGAGGGGAAGAACAGCAGCAGCACGTTGCAACAAAACTATCTCTGTCTCGTACAGAATCACAAGCAACCAGTACAGAAAACAGCGGATAAAATATACAGAACTGCTGCCTGGTTCAGACAACACAGGATTGCAAATAAAGTGCAGGTGTCATCTTCGGCTTTAAGGGGACAGCACAAAGGACTCATCCAAGTTCATGTTGCCTTTAAGTATTATTCTAAACTTTCCCAACCAATTTTCCCATCCTGTACAATCTATTTTCTCATGCAGCTGTCGACAATCATCATTATCTTTTATTCCTTCGGTCAAACCTGTGCATTCGTCCCTTGATGATATTTGACAGCATATGTTACACTTGTAAATACAGACTCAAATCAACAATAGTTGCAAGAGAACTTATAACAAGAATATATAATTTGCACCAGAAATTATTTACAGTTAATCTACCAACAAAATTTGCTCCACAATTGAGTACTTTTCAGATTCAGCTTATTTGTTTTGTGTTTTTCTTTTTCAATCCCTATTCACAGACTCCTACAACGCCTGAGCCTTATATCAGGCTTTTTTCTTTTTCACATACACTAACTGCATTAACAAATTGCAATCTCTCCTGCTGGTTTAGTCATATAAATGCTCAAGATGAGGTCTCTGTGTGTCATGTGATGCGGCCTATTCAATAAGTTCATCACGACTCCTCCCAGAGTGAGTACTCATTCATTTCACATCACCAAGATAAAGCTACCAGTTTTGTGCTCGCATCTAAATTTCCTTTCCACTACTGTAGAATGTTAACCTCACTTGTCACTTGAACCGATTTTTCTAACTACTTTTTGACTTCTTCCACGAGTCTTCATTCTGCATAACTTCGTCTTATTCAATTTTTCAATTTAACTATTACAATCGTATGTGATTTCAGAGATCTGCAGAGATTTGGTAGCATACGGAACATTATCTTATGTTATTTTGAAAAGGAATTTGAACATTTCGGTTTGATTCAGGGACAACATATTCTGTTCCTTCTGGAAGATGACCCACCTTTCTCTTAAAGTTACTTCATAAATCATTCTCGATATTTGATAAATCTCTGCGAAAATTTGTTCACATTTAATATTCTGTTTTCCCCCTTAAAGTTACTAACCACTTTTTAAAATGTATTGAACCATTGAAAGTGTGAATGTATGCACTCTATCATATTCCACAATCCATTTAAATGTTCAGGTAATTATGAAAATTAAATGTTTTAGTACAGCAGGACACGCGAGTCTTAACGTACATTTTGTCACGATATCTATAAGTGTATCCATGTTCAGTAGTTTCAACCTTCCTGACACTTACTATAATTGCTATTTCGAGAGTACATACCCAACACTGAAATGTGGCATCAATGAATTCCTTTATTGGTCGAAAGTACTTCCACCAACGCTATGCTGCAACGTTGAAATTCTGCAAACGGGTTCAGCATTCAGTGTCTCAAATTTCTAAAGAAAAGAAAAAAATAAGCTCCATCTGTTCCACGTCAAACAGAATGTGTGAATTCATATTGATCTACTGAGGATTCAAAAGGCGTTGGTGCAAAAACTCCTGTTATCCGTCTCTCCACCTCCTTGAAGGAAGGAAAAACCCACTTATTTTTGTTAAATTTGACTTGCCTAAATTCCTGGCTCACAAGGAGTTGCATTTTCAACATTCCAACATCCCATTCAATGGAGCTTGTTTGTTATGTTTTAGAAATTTGAGACACTGAAGGCTGAAAGTGATTGCAGAATTTCAACGTTGCAACACAGAGATGGAAGGAGTCATGTCGAACCATCAAGCAGTTCATTAATTACACATTTCAGTTTTGGGGAAATATCGTGGAAATATCTATAATGTGAGTGTCAGGAATTTTGAAGTCACTCATCCTGGTTTTTCTTAAGAATATTACGACACAGCGAATATGCCCTCGTATCCGAAAAAAAAAAAAAATAATTGGAATACTTACCGAACATTGAAAGGGATTCTGGAAATTGTAAAATGCATACATTCACAGTAACAATCGTTCAACGGATATTAACAATGAGGCTATCTTAAGCTTCGGAATTAAATATTCAATCTTGTGTCAAAAGAATATTTGGAATTTCATTCTAGCCAGTAAGTGAAATTCCAAAGAAGGTAATATCGGGAATCAAAATATATCCAATTTCAATTACAACACAAAGCCAGTTCCACGAGTTAAATATCTACCTAGCTTTACGGATTAAACTTTTGATTCAACATTTCATGAAGTTTGGCTTTTGAAAACCACTGATGGTTTCCAAAAAAAAAAGTTTATTACATTTAACATACATGCTCCGCACAGATATAGGCACACAACACATTTTCACATTCTCAGGCATTCCCAAAATACGAACAAAAACTTTAAAATATGCCCGGATCTCGAGCTCAAGGGAACTAAATAACACAAACTGTACAGAATAGAGTTTTTAGCATGCAGCAGATAAAGATGTATTCAAAACAGGCCACAAAGACTTTACACTTATGCAAGGTTCTGTGCACTTGCACAGCGCAGAAACCTGATTTCTAGGTCTCCATTTTACCGAGTTATAAATGTCTCCTTTCCTTTCGGGAGTCTTGAGAGCGAGCTGCACTGGTGCCAGATTGAATCGCTTCAGATAATGCATTTCATACCTATTCTATATTCTCAAAAGCTTTGGTGCAGATCTTCACTTTTTTTAATGAAATCTGGAGGAGGAGGAGCAGAGTGAGGAGCACCAGATGTCGTGTCTGGTTTTACTGATTGAGAATATTTCCTTATATCCTGTCGCACCTTTGATACAGCAGACAGTGATACATGCAGAAGAAATTTCAGTGTTGTAATTCCGCTGTGTACTCCACGTAGTGCCAAACGTGCAGTGACAATTCTAGGGTGCAATAAATGAATCTGTTATTAAGGTTACCACTTATCACTGTCGCAGAAATCTTTCCAAGCCTTTATTTGTTTTATCCTTTTCGGATAGCTTCCACTTCATAACTGTGTAAGCTTTGATCTTTCAGTACATACTTCTGAATGGTGTGTTAGAATTTCTTGACAGACCCAAACATGTTGATATTAGGTTTGATGTTGAAGGAATTTGTGTGAAAGGAAGGCAAAGGTTATCACTGCGTCATGGATACTGTTTTAAAAACTGGAGAGAATACAGCAGATATTGCAGACTGTTTTGAGGCACACAAATTATGTGAGATGCAGTCGCCTTGTTTCATATCAGTAAGGTCACTTTTAAAAGAACCTGAAAGTAAAATTAAATTTGGATTGATTGCAAAGGTCACAGATGTTTGAACTGACTGATCACATGGAGCGCTAAAAATCACGACATCTTTCATAAAAGGCGGGTGCAGTTTACTTTGTAGGATCTTCTTAATTACAGTGCGAATTTTCTTATCAGTACGAAAGGCATACACATCATTAGTGAATGAATTGTGATTTGGAAATATAGAACAGTTTTTGCTTCCTTATGTGTGATCATGTTTTCAACATTTTCTGTGTTGGAGTGGGGTGCAAACATTGTTTTATGTTGATTATCCTTTCTACCCGCCGTACTTGATTTGATCCCCCTTCCTCTTCAGAGAGTCGTGTTTTCTCCACATATCAGACAGGTTACCCACTGGCAATATGTATGTTTTACACCTCGCTATTGCTGTTCTCAGTAATGTCGTGAACACTTCCCTTCCGATTAACGTTTTTTTTCACCTTCGAACACACCCCATATCCAACTTCTTGTCCCTGTTTGTGACTTCTTCGGGTGGGCCCTCACTCTTCCAGCATGCTTCTACTCCAGATGTTCCAAAAACAAATGTTTACACATCTTCTAACTTTACTAACAGCTAACACACTTGTCCCACTGCCTGCCGCGAGGCTGGATCAAATAGGGCTAACAAGCCTCCTCTGATCCAGCCGGATCAATTTGCATTAGAATGGTCAGCATTCCGGCTGTGAAACCTGCTTATTGTGGACACTTAAAGTTTAGAAAATACACACACGCTGGCATAGCAAATCGTTCAGACTTTTTGCAGCTTCTGGTAAGGTATCCCTCTTTTTAGCATGAACATCCCAGTCTGTTGTGAAATGGCATTCATTTCCTGCTGCGAGTGTCAGTGCATTCCACAACGATCCAGTTTGCCCTATGTTTCTAAAGACATTATTCACATGTGGAAAAACACTTAGTGCTTCAAGGTTCTCTTGTTCTGTGGCACTGTACCTAACATGGGCGACACCTTGGTCCCATGCCAGCTTCACTCAAGTGACTAAGAGTTCCTCTAAGTTCTGCTTAAAACATGACCCCAAATCCTGCAATTGGACATGGAATAATCTCTCAGACGAGTCGAATATCCTGTGTTCTGTTCTCCTACATGTTTTGACTGATTTGCTATCAGGGATCGTGATATTATTCCTTTCCGTGAGGATGGCTACGGAGGTGGAGCATTCCCTTTCCTGTCTGGACATTGAGATTCTGAATCAGATGAATATCAAATGTCCCCATCCCAATGGTCGAGGTGTCATTGCGAAGTTAATCTTACGCACTCTTTGGCTGGGTCAACTTTCCAACAGCGCCTTCTGGCTCTTTTTTCCTGTTGTACTGTTGCTAGATGGGATACTATCGGATTCATTTTGTCCTCTGCCTTCTCAGCTTTCGCACGCACTGTCTTAACTGCTTCTGTATGGATAATGTTGTTCTACTGCCGCCAATGTGGCATCATACTGCTTGTTTCTGGAATGGCGTTCTTCTGTTTCCCTCCTTGTAGATCACAATGCTTTTAATAATATTCCTCCCATTTAAGGTACGCTTTCCTTGTTTTTGGAGAAGCCTGCCTCCTGAAAGCACTCGAGTACAGCAGCCTGGATGAATAACCCTCAATTCTCTGTTTAAATACCGTCCCCCATTGTTGCATCGGCCTAATTGTGTTAACAAATTAGGTAAAGACCCGAATCCAGAGTCTGCCGCATTCCATTCTGCAATATGGAAGATCTTCAGAGAATCAGATTGCTTTTCCCTTGTCTTGAATATTTTGCCAAATCCCACTCGCTTCACCAAAAATGTCTTGGTTCACAACGTGTATACAAGCAATTCTTTTCCGATTCACGTAAATATAATTAAGAGAAAATGCAACAGCAGCAACTTGCTAAAATGTGAATGCTTATTAAGTAATAAGAAATTATTGTAATGGTAATAATAATAAATCGAAGAGAAAGAGGGGAGAAAAGCAACAAGTCTCATGTCCCTCTGTCGTTCGGTACACCTTATTCGATGACAAATATGGAGGCTACGCAAAGGCCGCGGCAGCAAAAGGTTGGAATGGCCGGCTCTCTCTCTTATATAGTATCAAAAATAAGTATCAGTCGACAAAAAGTGCTGGCTGCTACAGACAACACAGGATGGGAAAACAAATGCAGATATCATATTCGGCTCAAAAGGGAGTGCTCACGAGACTCATTCAAGATCATGCAGCTTGTTAACTATTATACGAAAGTTTTCCAGCCTAATTTCCCATACGGTACAATTTGTATTCTCATGCAGCTTTCGAATATCATTGTTAACTTTTCGGCCTTTTGCCCATCCTACGCAGATCACTGGAGCTTGTATTGCATTTAGGCAAAATGATTTATATTCACAATGCAAAACGATGAAGAGATAAATATCTTTATGCAATATCTCACAGTGTTGGTGTGCTCTCCTGACTAAAAGAAATACAAACACTGTGAGTTGGGTTAACCAAATAGTTGTCTGATATTGAACAAAGCTACGAACTGCAAGCTGGAAATCTGCGATAAAATCACAATATTGTTGCGGAAACTCAGCAATTTGATATTCTGAACAGGAGTCACTGAAGTCGGGCAATGCTGAGTCTCAGTTCACTGCAAAAATTTTGCCAGGCTTGCTTTGTTTCTCCAACAATCTTATTACTTTATTCATTTGACACGGGCAATATAATAAAGAGCAATCGATATTCCTACGCAATGAATGCAATGTTTTGTCATTCATTTATTGAATTCAAAAAGACAAAAAAAACCCGACAAATATGGATTTGTTCAAAGGCTATTCATAAATGAGCGAATATGGAAAAACACAGATTCATGAATAAAGATAAAATAAAATAATAACGTTAACATAGAAATATGTGCAAATTGATATTTGCTTGCATGCTAAGTTGTTAACAAATTTTGACTCAAATAGAGGTCATAAGAAAGTAGATTTAATCGTCCTCCGCACACGATATCTACTCGATTTCCAATAAAACGTGGTCAATTGCCTTTTGTACTCGATAGAAACTCTTCACTCTATTCACGCAGATGCAAAGGATTCCTCCCTGATATGGTGGCATTGAGTGAAATCTGTGCTAACAATCAAAAGAAACATGCAAGCATTCACAACGAAGTAAAACAAAAGAAAAACAGCAAAAGCTTTTTTGGGATGATCGCCCATATCACAGCTCAGAAATTAGCATTCATCTCTCCTTAGATAGACAGAAAGAAAGAGACTGGGGATATGGTTGCGAAGAGCGGGAGAAAGTGGGGGAAACAGAGAGAGAGTTGGGGATGGGGGCGCAGAGACAGAAGGGGACATTAGAATTCAGAGAGAATGAAATACAGAAATATGGCTGAGGGAGCTTAACATGAATCAACTATAACGACTTAGAATTTTGTTTTATGAAACTTTAGGTGTGCAAATTAAGCAATTCAGAAAAGATGAATGTTTCGAATATACTCGGTTCTGAAAATTCTCTCAAAGTTCATATAATATTTTTAACTTTAATTACGGTACCTATCACGTTCATGACTTTTGTTTGTTATTTTCAATTACAGAACTGAAGAAGTGTAAAGAAAGTGAGTGCTGTGAAATGTGACATCAAAAGTCAAAGAAAGTAGCTTAACATTCCTTCCCGAATAGCCATATAATACTGGAAAGGTTTCATTAAGGATTGGGTGGGGACTGTTTATTCATATCAGTTTCGGCTTTTTTTATGCGAGTTTAATGGAAGGACTTGATTCATAAGTTGCATCCCATAAGTAGGATCACCAGAATGCAGAGCCATTGTACACATTGTATTGTGCATCTTCATGCTACAACTACAACTCTGTTCGTTTATCTTTTCTATCGCATTTCTAATTCGTGTTGTATTTTCTGCCATTTGGATACCTGAGCAAAATTTCAATTGTGATCTTTTTTTGACCTGCAGCATTTGCAAAGGAACAGGCAGGTATGGTCATTGTCATTTCAGTGTACTCAGACGACAGTACGAGTGTTATTATGAAGTTGAAGGTGCTGCTGAGCAACTGTGTTTGCTCTTAGGAAAACCATGCATTCAGCAATATAAAAAAAAGAAGCATTCCATTGCCAGATTTCTCAGAGAAAAATGACAGTTAATTTTGCATGTCAAATAACGATAATAAGGTGTCTACGAAGTGCATAAAGTTACTGACAATGAATTGTATAGAGAATAGAGAGTGGACAAAAGGGTGATACACGCCTGTAAATTAAAATACAGTTAAAATAAAAGTATTTGCAATATGTTTAAAAATTCGATGTACGACATTTTTCTACAAATCGCGCAAAAATTTGTGTGCTTGCGTGGGAGGACAGCGAGAGCTAGAAAGACAGTGCGAAAGAAAATATACAAAGGAGATAGAAGGCAGCATGATAAACTCAAACAGAGACTGAAAGGCAAGCAGGCAGAAAGAAAAACAGAGACAGAGGTGAATTTATCATCCGTTAATGCTGGCCAGGAGATATTTGGACAAACCACATTCTGCTCCACATATTTTGGAATAATGTGTTTCAATTATGAATCAGTATTTATTCACGTTGAACAACACTTGGAGGAAGCAATGGAGGCGGCAAGGGAAGAAAAGATGTAATCTGGATTGTGGTTGTCAACTTCCACCATCCAAAATTATTTGCCTGCAGTATTCAAGCGACTGCTGTGTGGGGACTGAAGAAAACAATTGCTGGACTGGTTCTGTGGAATGGGCTGAGAAAACCAATAAGAGGCGGACAAAAACAATTGTGACCTAATCTTTACCAATCTGCAAGCAACAGATATATCTGTTGCTGACACGATTTGTAAGAGTCAACACTTCACAGTCTTTTTCGCAACCAAGTCTTGCCTTCACATTGAGAACGTCCTCTTTGTGGGACTCTCAACATGCTAAATGGGGCAAACTTCGAACATCTCAAGCACTCAAAACTAATCAGGCATGAGTCACTGTGGCTCATTATCAGAAAATGAAAAGTACGCTATTGCAACCTGCAAGCTCTTGGCCTAGTATGTTGACGCCATAAACTTTCCCATTAAGCCAGATGATCAAACTTACTTAAAACGAGAGTGCAAAAATGCATGATAGGAGCATTACAGGAGCAGTTAATCTGGCGAAGCTACCCAGCAGCTCGCTTTGCATGCCAGCAATCTAAGCAGAATCTAAGCAAGGAGCAAAGAGATTTGACAACTAAAAATTACCTCTCGCCTCTGTTATGGACAATTAAACAACTCAATGTGGGAGGAGTTTCGACAAATCTACCCAACCTCAGTTTTGTAAGTATGAAAATCTACAGTGCCAGAATTAAGATAAAGAATTCACAGCAATCTTTAGCAACAGTGGCAAAGTGGATGATCCAACTTGGCTTTTCCATTTTACCCCGCATCACAGATATCCTAGACCAGTAGAAATTGCATTGTGGATTGATACTGGATTCTGCAAATTTACGAGACATGACAAAACAGCAGTGATAGGACGTCAGTTTTGTTCTCCAGAGTTTACCACTCCCTCAGCTGAGACGTTCCGGTAAAGTCACAATCCTGGTACTTTCTGCTCAATGTGAAAAATTGGCCAGGAATTTCTTGAACATGAAAAGGTGGAGAAATCAAATACCACTAATTCATGCCTCCGAAGTCTACTCTTCATCATCGTTAAAGTGATGGCAAGTGTCATCAGAGAGTTTACAAGCAGAAACCGCTCAACAACAAATTACGCAATGAAGACCAGTTTCGGTTCCAGCAGCTTCCCTCCGCTCTTAACATCATTACACCTTTTGTTCAAATATGGAGAACCAAACTGAATTCCAGACATATTTGGAGAGTGATTTCCCTTGAAATCAAGTCTACATTCAATCGAGAGTGGCTTCAAGGAACCTGAGCAAAACTACAATGGATATGGGATGGTAAACCTTCTGCTGGTTGAAGAGATACTGGTATCTCAAAAGATGGCAATGTTTGTTGAAAGTCTGTCATCTCTGTTGCAAGGCATAATAAGACCTCCCCTCTATCAGAAGGTCAAAACTGGGCATTTTTGCGGAAGATTACATAAGATTCAGAGCAATTCGTGAATTCATAGATACTGAAGCTCTCTATGTTCAAATACTGTAATGCTTGAACAGTATCCAGGCATGAGCTGTCAAGCAGCAAGGAAGATTCTTGGTACACAAATGTAAAGCAATAATCATCTCCAACAAGGGACAATCTAACCACCGCTCCTGCCATTCAAGGAAGTTACCTTCGCTGCGTAGCCCCGTATCTTGGGAATGCAATCGAAAGGAACCGGATTAGTCACATACAAACAATGGCGAATAGAAGAGATCAGAGTCAAAGTGCGCTTTCATAAAAAAAAATCACCCCCTGATTGCCAAAACCTGACCATAATTGACAGGGCACGAGTCAGGAGTGTAATGGAATACTGCCCATTATGCCAAGATATTGCAGTTCCTGCAACACTCAAGCCGATACCAGCGATTCAAGATGAAATCACATAACATCTTTCTGGATTGCAAAAAGGAACAGGCAGGATACGCGAGGCAAACTGCCAAGTCCACTTCACAGGAGTGAATGAAGAAATTAAATCTCGACTATGACAAGCCACAGAATAGCTAAATTACCTAATTCAGCACTGATTTGATTAAGAGGAGTTAACAGGGTGTGCATTTGAAAATGGGAGCACACTCAAAAAAGTTCTCTTTCATCTTGCAGAACTTGCTAAGCGTCAAGCTGTTAAGGGCATGAACAAGATTTGACTATTCCAACATGTTCCAAAACACTACGATGATCTGTGGATTGCTGCTGATAAAACAGCCAGGCATTACATTTATGAACTGCTGACCTGTGCTCTGATCAGAATGTGTCATTACTTTGGACAATAAAAATAAACGATCGTATCTAGTGATACCTTGTTCGATTCAGAAATTAGGGACTTCTCCATATTTCCAAAAAAAAAGCAATTGAGACTTCAACAAAGGTACGAGAAAATGTGTAAGAGAAAAGGATAATTAATTTTGCATGATGTAAGTTGGAATAGGTTAATGAATAAATAATTACAAATAAGAACACAGGTGAAGTGTGAGATAAAGGCAGATTGGTGTCACGGAGAGAGAAAAGAGAGACAATGAGAGAGAGAGGTGGTGCTGGTGGTTGTGGTGAGGGGGGTAGTCTTGGTGGTGTGGGGTAATGAGAATAGAATGCGAGAAAAGACCTGAAAGCGAATTCTGCTATCATTATGCATTCTGCAGTTTGCACCTTAATGCCTACAGTTTATGCAAATTAGTTTTGATGTTTGATGTAAAATCTCTGCTTCCAAAATTGTGTTGAGATTTATTCACTTCGATCACTAAAATACTAAATATACTCTGCTTTCTCTACTCGAATATTATATATGGATATTTTTATTTTATTCTGCAGACCTGAAGAAAGCCAAAGAACGTGAGAGCTGTGAAATAAAAAGGCCATGTCATATAAAATCAAAAACCTAAATCATTATTTTTGAACACTTTCGACACGATAATGATAAAGATTAATAAACGCTTCATGCTCTTACAAATGGCAATTCCTCCTTTTTTAAAAGAAGTTACATCGAAGTTGATAAGCATTTGTATAAACTTTCTTACGTGAACTGCAAATTACGAAACTTTTTGGGTGGGTGGGTGGACGTTACCAGGTGCAGAAGCAGAGTATTTGTGATACCGTTTGTCCCCAATCATGGATTGCATGTAAAGAATGTCGGAGAAACGATACATACTTCAATGGATGCACCTAATGCTTTGAATACTGACTTTGGATTTGCTGCCTTCTAAATATTGAAGAAATTTTTATTTTTTTTTTCTGGTTTACTTTCCACCGCAGAACTTGCAAATGAAGTGGCAGGTACGAACAATGGAAATATAATGTCGGCCAATGAGTATTTTTGTGCCTTTATGGTGATAAATTAATTGTTGACCAATTGTTTAATGATTTTATTTTCTGTTCGAGCAGTCGTCATTGAGAACAAAGAAGAACATTTGATCCACTGATGCCACAGTAGAGTTTATTCCCCTCGAAAATGAAACAGAACATTTTCTTTTAAGGGGGTTATATCTTTCCGACAATTAGTTCAATGCAAATCACAAACAGGAGATTACCTTTGCACTTCGTTAGAAATACACATTCAGTTATTTTGATTTCGATGTCAAGCAATCATTGAACAAAGAAAATGGAAAACTCGGGTGACATCAGATTTGTGTGTCAGATGAGAGATCTGTAGAGAGAGAGCAAAACTGAAAGCTTGACTGTGAGCAAGAATGATGTGACAGTGTGTCTCCTGGTCAATTCTTGTTTTATTTTTTAAGTTATGTATTTTGTCTTACAGGCTATAAAAAGTGCAAAGAAGGTGAGGGTTGCATGAATTTCAGTCACAGAAGTTAAATATTTACTAAAGTTCATACAGGATTCGTCATCAACTAATCATGATAGGGTCAACATTGACTGAAGTTATGTTTCCCAACTAATTCCTTCGATCAATTCAACTTTAATCAATTGGTCTAAATGGAGTCACAGGACCAGAAACTGTAATTGTGCTTTCTCGATTCAAATATTCCAGACCTGTACACTTTCTACATTGTTCTTTTTTGCTTTCTTTCACCCTTCGATCATTTGAAATAGATTAGTGCCTGCAAAGCAACTGCTGGTAAACATACATACATAAAGAAACGTGAAAGTTTGTGCAAAAGCAGCCTGGAGAAACAAATGCCATTTTAAAATTTTCTTTATAACTGAATTATTTATAAAGGAAAGACAAAAATATCATTTTTCCCTTAATGATGTGGTTGGATTCTGTACTTGAGCCCAATGCCTATCTTCGCTGATCCTTGTAAAAGAAGAGTGCTCATACGATAACAGTCTTTTCTTCACCCTGCAGACCTAACGAAGCAACAAGATGGTAAAGATTGTAATATTTAAATAAGTATAATTATTTACTGGGCATATGGGTGAAATTACCCTTCACAAAATGAGTTTGAACTGCCTTCTTGAAGAGTTGCAAACTATATGCTGTAAGCAGACTCACAATGCTGATATTGAGTGAGGTACAGTATTTTAACCCAGCAACTTCGGATGAACATTTCCAAACCAGGATGCTGGAAAGTTTGCAGACAAAGTTGCAGGTGATGATGTTCTCATGTGGCTGCTGCCCAGTCGTTCTTGACAGACGAGCCCGCCTGTTTGAAGGGAATTGTCCAAAAATCTTGATTAAATTTCTGCACTGCCTCTTGCAGATGGTGCACACTGCTCCGATCGAGCATCTGTGGTGGACAGAGAGAATTTCCATGCAGGTGAAACCAATCAAGCATACTACTGTGTGCTGGATTCTGTCAAGTTGCTTCAGGGTCATTTTGTTTTTTAAGGGAACTGCATACATCAAATAAAGTGGGAAACATTTCATCGCACATAAGATTTTGACATTTTAGATAGTGTATAGACTTATTGAATTCAGGAAGCGTGTCACTGGCTGCGGCATTCGTAGCCTCTAAGCTTCTCTTGTAGTCACTGTCCTTATGTGGTGAGTTCATGTGAGTTTCTGATAATTTGTAACAATAGTATGTTCTGAGTGATGGCAACACTATCGAATGCCAAGGGCCGATGGTTGACATTGTTTTTCTTTGGAGCTTGTCATGAACTGGAATTTGATTGGCACTTGCCAAATGTTCGCCAAAGACTGGACGTTGTCGAGATCTTGTGGCAATTGAACATAAACTGCTTCAGTATCCAGGGAATCGTGGATGGCACTGAACATTGTACAATCATTATGCAGTGACGTATGTTGAAGGGAAGGTGATTGAAGAAGCAGCTGAAGAAGGTCATACATAAGTTACAGCCCTAACGGCAGACATGAGTTAACGACAACAAGTGCAAACATTTTCCGATCATTCGTTTATGAATTCAAAAAGCAGAGAATTTGCTCATCGTTTTCCTTTGATATCACTTTTGCGAGTCTCCTTGATGCCAAACTCGACCTGATAAAGGGCTGTAACTGCCGCTTCACCTCTTGAACTCCCCTGTTATGTCCATGCTTGAAACAAGCCTCTAATAAAGTCAGGACATGATTGACACTGGCAGAACTCAAAAGGGCATGTATGAGCAGGTTGTTGCTAATCAAAAGCATCCTGGTAACACAATTGCTCACACCATTTAAAACATTTTTGATGATCGAGAATGCACTGATGGAAATGCAATTGACTGGATTGCTTTATCCTGCATTTTTCTTTTGTTTTGTACAATACATGCCTGAACAATTTTCTTCAGTGTCGTGTAGTTATCTGTATTTTAGAGGCTATGCAGCAGTTTCTCGAGAGATCCGGAAAGTTCTCGATCAAATATGGTGTGCACTGTCTCCAGAATTTAGACACCCTCATGTATTTTGCAGATCAAATACATTTAACCGTTTCTTGATTTCAAGTGGAGAGAATGGAATTCCCTGAAGAGTAACATCTGTGATGGTATCCGTTTCGGGAGAATGCCGAATTGATTCCACCACTTGGCGTTTCTGCCTGAAGGTGATGTTGAAATCTCTGGCCTGAACTATGGCACTGATATGCTGGACTATTCCATCATGGCCATGGAGATATTTGTGGAGTTGACTCCTTCAGCGAGTTGTTTAGTTGTTCACCAACATTCACGACTGTATGTGGCAAGGTTTCTAAGCCTAATTTGATTCATTGGTTGTCGGAATGCATAGCTCTGATTGTCGCTTTCTACTTAAGATATGAGGGGCATATATAATCCGATTCTGAAGTTTCACCAAATTTAAACTTCATTTTCACGTATTGAAGTGCTATTGCTGGCATACTTTCCTGCTATCTACATTGAATCAGGCTGGATAACATGACTTGGTTAAGTAAGGACATGTCAACCGGAAGGCTGCAGATTGTGTTGGAGTACTCTTGACGATGATGGCCTTCAACGGGAATCAATCATTGATTCCCAGTCATGATTTCCTACATCTGTTCGAAGTCTGTCCTATTTGACAGTATGATTCAGCTACACACCTCAGTCGAAGCTATTTCTTCAGTGAATATGTGTCTGTGTCCCCACAATGATTGCAGCAGGCATATTGTTGAGAATGACATCAAGAATATGAATTGTTTCCGTTTTAGTGCATCAATCAACAGGAAACAGACCAACTCAAGCATAAGTGTTCCTGCGAAGTACGTGTTGGTGATATAGGTGGAAATTCCACTTCCAGAGCATATTTTGCGACGTTGCCACCTTCTTTGCTCCCTCCAAATGTTCACACAGTGGGAGTCATGACGTATTAGCTGAAGGAAGATGGGAAGTGATAATCAGTGGGAAGTTTCCTTATCCATGCTTAAGTCAATGACGTGAATGTTCATGGCCTCCAGAATCAATTTTGAGATATCCCCTGGCAGCTGGGATCGATTTGCCCTGCCAGTGGTCCAGCAGGTATCCAGAGCTGGAAATGGTGCACTCTGGGAAATGATCTGTAAGGTATGATTCCGTGCTCATAACTGTGTTGGATTGTTGCATGCGTCAACAGTGATTCAGGGGTTCTCCCAATTTTAGCAATATCTCCTTAGATCTTCGAATGGAGATCTTGACAGATTTGAAAGAGTTGTCTTTGGCACTTGTTAACTGCGCTTAGACGATGGCAAATGATCTGTCCAAATTTTTGTTTTCATTTCTGAGACTTTGAGGTACAGTATACAAATGAATGATTAGTTATCCCTTTACAGAGTGCTCTCAATATTCATTCACGTTGTTGTTGGACTGGAGTCACATTTAGTAAAGCCAGAAGAGGTCAAGCGGGCATGGAAACTTTTGTTCACTCTCGGGCATGATTGAACTAGATTTCCTTCCTCATCTCCGCACGCCCATGACAATTGAAAATGGTTTCATAGTTATACTAATTGTTTTTCTATTCTCGAAATTTATTGAAATATATTTCCACCACGCACTATATGTGATGCTGGCCAGAGTTCCTGAACTTTAGCTGAGCTTACAGATTATTGGTTGAGCTATAACACTCCTAGACCGACGCTAAGTTGTATATACATTGCCAACATTCCGATGTCAGGAGTATTTCGAACGATAAACTTTTGAGGGAGGGGGACTGGAGCCAAGGACCAAATGATCAAGCAGAGGTGTTACATAAGAACTTGCAAAAAAACGGCAAGTTTTGCAAAACCTCTGTAAATACTGAATCTATAAAACGTAACATCACAAAACTTCCAAAATTGTTAAGGTATAAATAAAGGATAAATTAAATCTGACGATTCCTGATAAGTTAAGAAAGAGCGAAAGTGCTCAAAGAAAATCTTATAGACTTCTGTTTTAAATATTCAGACTGAAGTGATACCATGCAGTATTTCGCCCATTGGAATGATTTATTATCATAGAGAATACTGAATGTTAATTTTCAAATGACGTAGTTCCGTACTATTCCAACAAACAACAAGGGCATGGCTTGTCTCAATATGTTTCAATGTGTGGTATTTCAATGAAACATCCTGCGAATGTCATTCGCTGGATTCTGGAGTGTGTATGCGTGTAAAAGCAACCAGTCAGCAAATGATACTTCCCTTGATCATCCGGATTACAAACGTTTGTAGCTTCATCAAATTAATTAAGCTTCTCACACTCGTTCGCCCGATTATCTGCTAATTTAAAGTGTAAAAGTCTGAATACTATTTCAAAGACCCATAGTTGCCTTTGCCAAATCTGACTATTATCTTACCAATTCCCTGCAGCGAATTTAAAGCAATAAGTTCTGGAGAGAGAAAAAACAACTATCTCAGATCAACTGACATCATTTTTTCTGTTCATTCATGGGCTGTGGACATCGCTGGCTGGACCAGCATTTATTGCTTATCCCTAATTGCCCAGAGGGTTATTAACGGTCAACCACAGCGTTGTGAGTCTGGAGTCACAGAGGCCAGACCAGACAAGGATGACGGATTTCTCTTCCCTCAAGGACGTTAATGAACGAGAGAAATTCGGAACTGCAGGTGCTGGAGAACCTGCGATAACAAGGTGGAGAGCTGCATGAACACAGCAGGCCGAGCAGGAAAGTTGACGTTTCGGCCTCGACCCAACATCTATCCACCTCCCCCTCTCTATTTCAGAACCCCCTTCCCTTCCCTCATTTCTGAAGAAGGCTCGAGGCCGGAAACGTCAGCTTTCCTGCTCCTCTCATGCTGCTTGGCCGTTGTGTTCATCCAGCTCTACAACTTGTTATCGAAGTGAACGAGGTGCGTTTTTTTCCTGACAATCGGCAATGTTTTCATGGTCATTATTAGATTCTTAATTCCACATTATTATTGAATTCAAATTCCACCAGCCACAGTGCGATTCGAATGGAAATCGTTCGAATCTTATCCGGGTCTCTGGATTAATAGTCCAGTGATAATACCACTATGCCATCGCAGTTCTATAGCTCCCACTCTAGTGACTCTCATTAAGGTATTTTAAATTGAAATATTATCGTGATTTCACTCTCCAACATAGTTCCCGGAACTGCTGATTACCTTCAGCATTTTTTTTTTGGTTCTTCTCTTAGGCTGCATAACAAGTACATACTTTTGATTTCAGTTAACCATCCCGGCTCTCTCCCAAAGGGTACCTGTATTCTAACTTTATATATTGTTACAAAGTAATATGTCATGTCTTCCTCTTACTTCTTCCAACTGCATGAATGATGAGAAGTTCAGTGTTGCAAACTTCAGTTTCAATGGTATCTCATTAACTTTATAAACTTGACAGGCTACCAACAGCAGAAACGTACTCCTGTAGTTTCTTGCCTCATGACATATACTTCCACATGGGTGGGAATGCAAGAATGTCACAAGGCTGCGGCTATCTTCTTCTCAACAGCTGCGAGCTCCATTTTGGTTTGAATTGATAATTTTCCTTATTATTGCCAAGTCTGCTCAGATACAGTTAAAATGTTGTTTTGCATGCGAACCAGACAAATCCTAACTTATTTATGTCATGGCAACAGAATACAGAATATAGCATTACAGCTACAGAGAAAGTTTCAGAATAATTTTGGAAAGGTCTGGTCACACGTGTTTTTAATGATGTTCATTGTATTTCCGAGGCACCAAGAAATGCACAAGGAATGAATGGAAGGAAGGCTGCTATTCGTAACAGAAGTGGGAGCTCTCATAACTCTCCATAATTGCCAGTGGGCTTGCAGTTAACATACCAAGCTGTGATGCATTCAGATGGGAATCTTTCAATACTGCATACATACAAAAAATGTGAAGAGTCATAGATACATACTGCACAGAAACATACCCTTCCGTCCAACCAGTCCATGCCAATCATGAATCCGAAACTAAATTATTCCCACCTGCCTGCTCCTGGCTCGTATCCCTTCAAATACTCAGTGGTCAAGTATTCATCCAAATGTTGAAATTGCACCTGTATCAATCACTTCCTCAGGAAGTTCTTTATATGCCCGAACCCATTCTGTGTGTAAATTTTGACTCTAAAATCTTTTCTAAATCTCTTTCAGCTTGAAAATATGCCCCCTAGTCATGAAATATCCCTTCCTATGGACATGTCAACGACAATTAACCTAATCTGTACCCCTTTTTTATTCTTCTACGAGGTCGCATGTCAATATGTTACCTGTCAATGTAAAAATTGGCAGGCTATGAAGCCATTCTGTTTAACTCAAAGCTTCCATATCTAGCAACATATTACTAAAACTACTCTGAACCCTGTCTATCTTATTTGAATATCTTTCCTATTACTGTGCGACCAAGACTGGAGACAGTGCACCTGAAGAAATTTCTCCAATGCCTTGTAAAACTTCAAAAGCTCCTATACTCAATGGACTGAGTAAAAAAGACAATGGAGTCAACTGCCTTTTACAAAAACTTGTCTATAGGCGATGCAAACTTCAAAGAATTCTGTACCTTCACCCCCAGGGCCATCTTTTCTCCAAACTGCACGTGGCTCTACCATTAATTGTATAAGCCAACCTGTGTTTGGTGTACAAAAATGCAATTTCTGGCATTTATCGAGATTAAACTCCACCTGGCATTTTGCAGCCCTGTGACCCATTTGATCAAGATCGCACTGTAATCCTGAAAATCCTTTTTCAAAGACTACTATGCCCGCAATTTTGGTGTCGACCCTAAGCTTATTAAACACGTCTTCTATATTCTGCTTCAAACCATATATATAAATAATAAACAAACGGTGATTCATAACCATTCACTGTGGAACATTGTTGGCCACAGTAATTCAGTCTGAAAAGTCACCCTCCGCCATTACTCTCTGTCTTCTGATGTAAAGTGTCCAATTGGAAAGCTCACCCTGAATCCGATGTTTGTATAATATGCTGATCGCTCTAAAATATTTCAATTAAGTCCACGTAAACAACGTCTACCATTCTGCTACTATCAATCCTTTTCGTAACTTCCTCGAAAACATCATTCAAGTTGTTCCAGTCAATCCATTACCGATACAGCAAGATTCGGCTCAGAAGGAGCAGCGCTCAGTGAGCTCATGATTTCAAATTAATTAGTTGAATTAGAATCTGGTTTCGTATGACTTCTGATTTTGACCAAGATAGTATAACATTGATATCTCCATCGGAGCAATGCTGTTGATAAAGCTAACAAGTAACTTAATGAATAAAGTACTTATTTGCCATCAGATCAGAATGTGACGTTATTTTGGACATGAATATACTTTGTGATGTCTAGTTAAGTTTTGAACCAGTCAGGAATCAAGTTATTTCCAGTGTGAAATACAGCAATTCACCAGACAACAAAGGACAGGGTACAATATGACAGGCAAAAATATACATTATTTGGGCAACACTAAACTTGAAATTTGTTGAATACAGAATATACATATGCCAGGTGCAATTTAAGTAAAGACAGATGTGGAGACTTAAATGGAGAGAGAAATAGATTCAGGGAAAGAGACAGAGAGGCAGAGAGAGAGAGAGATGAAATCCTAACACTGTGTATTCTGTAACTTAGTATGTACAATTTATGCAAATCAGAAGGGATGGAGGTTTCGACGAAAATTGTTTCCAAAATGTATGTCTACCAAATTTATTTCGTGAATTATTTTTCTAAATCTACTTTGTTCATACTGTTTATACGAATCTTAAAGGAAGTGACTGTTGAAAAGAAAGCATAAATCCATAGAACATAGAACAGAGAACATTACAGCGCAGTACAGGCCCTTCGGCCCTCGATGTTGCGCCGACCTGTGAAACCAATCTGAAGCCCATCTCACCTAAACTATTCCATTATCATCCATATGTTTATCCAATGACCATTTAAATGCCCTTAAAGTGGGCGAGTCTACTATTTTTGCAGGCAAGGCATTCCACGCCCTTACTACTCTCTGAGTAAAGAACCTCCCTCTGACATCTGTCCTATATCTATCACCCCTCAATTTAAAGCTATGTCCCCTCGTGCTAGCCATCACCATCCGAGGAAAAAGGCTCCCACTGTCCACCCTATCTAATCCTCTGATCATCTTGTATGTCTCTATCAAGTCACCTCTTAACCTTCTTCTCTCTAACGAAAACAACCTCAAGACCCTCAGCCTTTCCTCATAAGACCTTCCCTCCATACCAGGCAACATCATGACATATAAAAAGTAAGAGGGCGAATTGTGGATAAGTTTTTTTTATCAACATGGTTTCGATTTCGTCACACATTGATGAATGATCGTTTCTCTATGATGATGTATCGCATTTTGTCCTTTCAAAGAAGCTTAATAGAATCTTATAAGTGTTCGTACGGTCTTTAATACGATCAGTTCACCCAATAAAGGGAAGCTTGCAATAAAGCAAATATATAGTTAACAACAGGCTTTTTATCACTAGTATTAGATGTTTCTGAAATGAAAATGAGACATCATACATTCTTTTGTTGTCATCGAGTTATAGAGCAAGAGAATACACACTTTGATTCAATTCGCCTGAAGCACGCATTATGTTCACTTATTTTCACTAAAATTGAATGCTCAAATTGGTCTTGCTGTCTTTTGGCCATCCGGGCGACATTTGAATTCGAGTCTATGTTGCCCCATATTGCTTACAAAAGAACAGGCAGTTACGGCGAATAAAATTGATGTTTCTTTCAATGAGTAGTTTATAGCATGTACGAAGAAAGAGTCGCTGCTGAGAAATCGCACTATGAACATTTTCGGACCAGATACTGAGAGCTCAAAAAGACAATAAGAATATTTCATCATATGATACCACAAATTAAAGATGTCAATTCATTGCTTTCGAAAAAGTACAGTGATGCAATGGACACATTCTACATATAGGATATTGACAATGAGATAAATGGAAGGTTGTTGGAGGAAGAAATATTTAAATGTCGCGAGCAAGAGAACCACAGTTCAATGAAAATTGGAAGTAATTCACTTAAAAATTAGATACACGATTATTTGCCTCCAAAGAGAGTGAGTACCCTGCTTATGTAATATTTCTGCTGGACGAGAGAGAAGTTGAGAATGAAAGAAACATGGAGCGATAGCTACAAAAACAGACAGAAAGATAGATTGATGTATCAATAGATAGATAAATAGATAGATAGGTAGGTAGATAGATATTTAGACAGACAGATAAATTAAGAAACATGAGAAGGAAGTCTGCATGACTGTGCGAGAACAGTGATAGATAAATCATCAAAATAAAAGAATTCAAAGTGGAAAGAGTGACAGGTTAAAGAAAAAAGCTAAACGAAACTAGACAATTAAACATTTACTGATGTCAATCCAGTGTTAATAAGTGAGGAAGGATAATGTTCATACAGGGAGCTATTAATTCGAGGGCAGACGTCCAGGCAAAGTGGTACTGCAAGGCTAAGTAGAAGACGAAAGAGACAAAAAAAAGACACATATCAGAGGGAATTGCAGATATGTCAGGAGATTGTTAAAGATATATGTGTGTGTGTGTGTGTGTGTGTGTGTGTGTGTGTGTGTGTGTGTGT
>NW_025968688.1:0-21624 GCF_021869965.1 Rhincodon typus | reverse complement strand
CCTCCACAATAACACTCAACACTGGAGCCCCCTGAGGATGCGCCCTCAGCCCCCTACCGTACTCTCTGTACACCTAGGACTGTGCTGCCAAATTCCAAATGAATGCCATCTACAAGTTTGCTGACAACACCACAGTAGTGGGATGGATATCTAACGACAAGTCAAAATACAGCAGGGAGAAAGAGGGCTTGGTGACATGGTGCAATGAGAATAATCTATCTCTCAATGTCAGCAAAAGTAAAGAACTGATCATCAACTTCAGAAAGAAAGGAGGAGAACATGCCCCCATCTAAATCAATGGAACTGAGGTTGAGAGTGAAGAGCATCAAGTTCCTCGGAGTGACGATAACCGATACCCCATCCTGGATTTCCCACGTAAATGCAATGGTCAAGAAGGCACAACAACACCTCTTCTTCCTCAGCTGGCTCAGGAAATTTGGCATGTCCATAAGATCTCTCACCAACTTCTACAGATGCACCACTGAACGAATATTCATGTATTCCATGTGATCTAACCTTGCTAACAAGTCTACCATGAGGAACCTTGTCAAATGCCTTACTGAAGTCCATATAGATCATGCCCACTACTCTGCCCTCATCAATCCTCTTTGTTACTTCTTCAAAAAACTCAATGTTGATAAATGATTGGTACTTTTAAGTAGAGAAATTGACTTAAAGATCAACGCAAGAGAGATAATTTTCCAAATACATAGTTGTTAAAATCATGTGGACAGGTATTATCCACCAACAGAAAATTAAAGCACTCAAGTGAATGCAAAGGTGCAACAATCACATGTTTGCACTTTGAGAAACAGGAAATGAGCCTCCTGAACCACACTAAACACAAGGCAACAGTAATCCAGCTAGACAGAAAATAAGCTTTCATGTCTGCCGTAATTGGAAGAGTCTGAGTCATGTTGAATTTTTACATTAGGTATTTTCTCAGGTTCAATATCATTGCACAAAAGTGGACTTTGTGCCCTACATAACTCTGAATGTTTCTGTTATTTGATAACTAGATCAGTTGCAGTGTTCATTACAGAGAACTCTTACATGCTACTTGGATCTATTGTGTGTCAAAATAAGTTTATTCACCTTTCTTTAATAGCATCTTGGAAACATACTCTTAACTGATTAAGATTTAGACTTTGAACAAACAAGTTGTCTTGTTTGTATAAAACTGATAAATGAACATAATCAGTATAACACAGCAAAACGGACATTATTTGATCTTCCTTGATATGTTTCATTTGATACGTTTTATCTCAAACTATAATCATTTAGACTCATAGAGCTTTTGCAGCATGGAAAGAGACCATTTGCCCCATCATGTCCACATCAGTTATTAAACATCCATCTTTTTTAATCCCGTAGCCTTGTATGCTATGACATTACAATTGCTCATCTGAATTATTTTTAAATTACTTGACAGCTCTTGCCTCTACCACCCTTTCAGGCAGTAAGTTTCAGAAATCCACAACCCTCTGGATAAAAATGTTTTCCTCAAATCCCCTGTTTTCCTCAAAACTTCCTTCTCCTTACCTTAAAACTATATCCCCTGGTTATTGACCCCTCTACTAAGGGGAAAGGATTTTACCACATCCCTGTCTATGCCTGTGAACATCTTACATTTCAGTTGGATCCCCTTCAGTCTTCTCTGCTGTAAGGAAAATAATCGCAGTCTATCTAGTCGCTCTTTATAGTTCCAGCCCAGGCAACATCCTGGTGAATCCCTTCTCTATCCTCTCTAGTGCAGCCACATCCTTCCTATAGTGTGGCAACCAGAACTGCACACAGTACTCCAGCAATGGCCTAACTAACATTATACATAGGTCCATCATAACCTCCTTTCTCTTGTAATCAATGCTTTGACTAATAAGGCTCAGAAATTACATGACACCAGTTACAGTCCAACAGGTTTAGCTGAAAACACAAGCCCCCGGAGACTCACTCCCTCCCCAGGCATCAGGACTAACACCTGAAGGAAGACTGAGGCTCCGAGAGCCCGTGCCCTCAAACAAACCTGTTGGACCACAACCTAGTGTCGTATGATTTCTGACCTTGTCCATCCCAGTCCAACACCGGCACCTCCACATCTTGACCAATAATGGCAAGTATCCCATATGTCTTCTTAACCACCTTATTTACCTGCTCTGTTGCTTTAAAGGATCTGGACATGCACATATAGACATGTAAAAATACATGCAATTGCTTTAATTTCACACTGGCCTATTGCTCGTCACGTAGGCTTGAAATATTGAAACACACAACTGTCTGCTGTTAATGAGAAGACTCATTTATTGTAGATTTATATTTGTCATTTAAAAGTCACTTAAATTACAAAATTCTGGTTACCAAGCTATCCATTAGGAATAGCAACCAATCAATAACGCTGTTCTATACATCAAGTTCACAGGCACAATTGCCCACAAAATGCAAATTTTTTCCTCTTATAAAATCATTTCATGGGATGTGGGGTTCACTGTCGAAGCCAGCCTTTGTTGCCCATCCCTAATTGGCCTTGAGAAGGTGATAGTGAGCCTTCTTCCTGATTTGCGGCAGTCCATGGGTTATTGTTCCAGCACAGTGCTGTTAGGGTGTTCCAGGATTTTGACCAACCTCAGTGAAGAAACAATCATATAGTTCCAAGTCAAAATAGATAGGAACTTGTAGATGATGGTTTTACTATGTATCTGCTGCCCTAGTCCTCTCCAGTGGGAAAGATCACAGATTTCAAAGTTACCATTGAAGAGGGCTTGGTGAGTTCCTACAATGCTCCATATAGATGGTACACACTGCTGTCAATGTACATCAGTGGTGGAGGGACAGGATTTTTAAGGTGGTAGAAAAATAGCTTCAAAAAAACTGTCTAGACATATTAATTATTCGGTGTCCACCATTTCTTTGTTTCATGTCCACCCCCTTCCCTCACCACATAACAGTGTTCTTCACCCCAAAGTGTGTTTCTCCTCTCCCTCACTATTCAACTACTCCCCCATCAATGTTCTTTGCTCGCCCTGTGAACTTGAAGATGTTCAATGCCACTCATCCATCACCCAGTTCTCGACGATGCGTCTCTTCTGACATCAGACAGACAGAAGCCAGGAATCAGACTCTGGGTCTCTACTCAATGGAGTTTAGAAGGATGAGGGGGGGGGATCTGACTTCAACATACAGAATATCGAGAGGCTTGGATACAGCGGATGTGGAGAAAATGTTTCGACTGGTAGGACAGACAGGGACATGAGGGCCCAGACTCAGAAAAAAATGGATGATTCTTTAGTATTGAGATGAGGTGGACTTGAGTCAGAGGGTGGTGGATCTGTGGAACTCATTACCACAGAATGCTGTGGAGGCCAAGTCATTGACTGTATTTAAAACAGAGATAGATAGGCTCATGATTAGTGAGAAGATCCAGGGGTACAGGCAGAAGGCAGGAGAATCGGGTTAAGAAACATATCAGATATGATTGAATGGCAGAGCAGACTGGATGGACTGAATGGCCTTGTTAATTAATGGACTTGTTCTTATTCTAATTCTTATCTTTGGTATTATGGAATTCCAGAAAGTGAGTTGGGAGAAGGAATGCAGAAGGGATTGAACGCTGTCCATTGCCAATGTCCAATGCAAAGATGCTGAACATTATTTTGGATGCTGGAGCGCTTTGACACTCCAGCTGATTTACTTCGGAGCCTGAACAGGCTTTACATCTGCTATGAAATAGTCTGTGTGAAAAGCAATGCAAATAAAGCCCCAGTCTGTGTGACCATAGCCATGTGGTCCCACTGCCACTGGTACCATGGAGCAATGTGGGTAGGGTGAAGTTAACAGTTGGAAGCTCAAACCTCCGATATAAGTACTGCACATGCACTTATGGCTCTGTGTTTTCAGGGTCCCAAGGCCATCTGAGTTGATTCAGGGACCTCCTACCCAATCAGAAGGTTTGGGATATTACTTTAGTCAATAGAAAAACTGAAGACAATTGAGCAAGAGTGACAGTGGAATATGAATTTGTCAGCAATACAGGGTGAGCAGATAGAGACGCAAATCTGAAGAATAATAGTATCGCCACTGCCAGGACAGCATTACTGCCGTGTACGAAAAATAAGCAGGCTGCTCATATTACAGATATGAATGTCAGAATTTATAATGGCAAAAAGATCGGACAAAAGCAAGAATAAACTATGTCAAAACACAACAAGTAGCAACATTTTGCACACATCAATTGATAGATTCTTGAGCAAGATCCCTGGGAAATTTTGTCCCATCAACTATGGACAGTGTTTTCAAACCATTTTGTTATCCTCTAGTACCACCTTTTACTAGCAATCCACTGGGCAAACATTTTGCCAGAAAAGAACTGTGACTGCCTTAAACTGACCAGCAAATATCTGACAGTGATGACCAATCCCCACAGTGAAAACTCTCATTAAATTTGTAAATGAAGTCTGAAGTTATTCCAAGCTTGATCCAGCAGTCATACACTGATTATCAATATTTTGTACATCTAACATCAGTAGCATAGACATATCAATAGATCCATTCAAAGATGATTTATTACTGAATTGCAATTAAATGTACTTCAATTTATGTCTCTAGCCTAGTATTCAGCTGAAACTGATCTACTATATTTCAGTGACATAACAACAAAACATTAAATGTGGTTCCATTTTTCAGCACAGGTTACAGCTAACTAAAACTTTTGCCAACTTGTTGAAACCTTTCAAATTTCAATCAGCTAATATAATACATGTATGGAAACTGTAAAGTAAAATATTTTCGCCGATGTCAACTCAGTGTTTATTAACAGTTATTTCATGTTTAGGTTAGATTGTTGAGGGACTGCTCATGTGGTTTTATTTTAATATTTATTTCCAGTTTACATAAGTCCCTGTTGCAGGAGAATGTTTTCTATCCGGCAAATTATGCGTTTCTACATGATTGTAGTGATTGTAACAAGGTCAGCCAGGTGGACCTCATAGAATATGAGTTCCCTGATTGGGGCTGTTAACCTGCTCCAATCAGGGAGCCCTGGCTGACAGATATAAACAGGAATGTCAGAGGTTCTGTTCACTCTGAGAGCTGGCTGTGAGGAAACCAGACCAGTGTCAAATACCATACACATGCAAATACAGGGTGACTTGGTGACGGGATACCAGCCTCTATGGAGTTATTTCAATGATGCTACAGGTTATGGTCTGTTAATCTCCAAATGCCATTGATTGATTTGATAACTGGAAGTTTTGTAAGAAAGCAGTTTAAATGAGCCAGGACACATATTTACAATGGCTGCAGCAACCTGCCTTGAAAGCCAGCCAAACCCTACAGGAAATTAAAAAATAGATGCCTAAGCAATATTGATGAGGAACTGTTTTGTACTAAGATAGTTGTAACTGCCCATAAATAACAGCCCGCTCATTTACAAGTATAGCCAGATACAAGGGGGATTCAACAAAACTTGTTATGCAAAGGTGGAGGAGATCCGCTGTTTATTTCAATGACATCTTGATGATGTGAGATCAAAACTCTTTTGTTAATATGGATTGCCTCCACAGTGTGCCAATAGCGGCTATCACATGATCGAACCTCCACCTGGGAAAAGCGAACATGATAAGCTTGTTACAGGCTGTTACAGATGGCAAGAAAATTAAGAAGGTCTGCAGGGAGGTAAAAACAGCAGTTCTTTCATCAAGCTTAGACCCTACCTCTGCTACAGGTAACAGTGCAACTTTAAAAAAACAGAACAAAGAACAAGAACAAAGAACAAAGAAAATTACAGCACAGGAACAGGGCCTTCGGCCCTCCAAGCCTGCGCCGATCCAAACCCTCTATCTAAACCTGTCGCCTATTTTTCAAGGATCTGTATCCCTCTGCTCCCTGCCCACTCATGTACCTGCCCAGATACATTTTAAATGACGCTATCGTGCCCGCCTCTTCCACCTCCGTTGGCAAAGTGTTCCAGGTACTCACCACCCTCTGCGTAAAGAACTTTCCACGCATATTTCCCTTAAACTTTTCCCTCTCACCTTGAAATCGTGACCCCTAGTAATTGAGTCCCCCACTCTGGGAAAAAGCTTCTTGCTATCCACCCTGTCTATAACTCTCATAATTTTGTAGACCTCAATCAGTTCCCCCCTCAACCTCCATCTTTCTAATGTAAATAATCCTAATCTACTCAACCTCTTTCATAGCTAGCGCCCTCCATACCAGGCAACAGCCTGGTGAACCTCCTCTGTACCCTCTCCAAAGCATCCACATCCTCTTGGTAATGTGGTGACCAGACTGTACGCAGTATTCCAAATGTGGTCGAACCAAAGTCCTATACAACCGTAACATGACCTGCCAACTCTTGTACTCAATACCCCGTCTGATGAATGAAAGCAAGCCGTATGCCTTCTTGACCAGTCTATCGACCTGCGCTGCCACCTTCAGGGTACAATGGACCTGAACACCCAGATCTCTCTGTGCATCAATTTTCCCCAGGGCTTTTCCATTTACCATATAGTTCGCTCTTGAATTGGATCTTCCAAAATGCATCACCTCGCATTTGCCTGGATTGAACTCCATCTGCCATTTCTTATGAACTAAGCCTTTCCCAGAACTAAGCCTTTCTGGGACATGACTGCAGTTTAAAAATTCAGGAGAACAATCAACTTTCATTGGTCACAATACAACTGAACTTTCAGGCAACTAAAGAAATAATATCGTCTTTTTACTTACGGACTTTAATTTGTTTTTAGTTCACCTGTGTTTCAATTGCTTGCATGGTAGAGTATTGTATGCGTGAGTGAGTGTATTAGCGTGAGGATGAGTATGTGTGTTTTTTTATGTCTATATATATTTATATGTGGGATGCTTCACCCACAGAGTGGTGAAGCCAGTGGAACTCTGCGCCGTAGAAAGCAATTCAGGCTAAAATATTTAATATTTTCAAGGGAGATAGACATAGTTCTTGGGGCTAAAGGGGTCAAAGGGTATGGGGCAAATGCAGGAGCAATGTACTGAGTTGGATGATCAGCCAGGATCACACGGAATAGTGCAGCAGGCTCAAAGGGCTGAATGGCCTCTTCCTTCCTATTTTCTACGTTTCTATGATTCGGAATGGGTTTTACTTCTCAATAACACACATGCATTGAAGGAAGAGAGTTTTTTTTTTAAATAATAAAATAAACTCTTGCCAACTCAAGATCTGGCTGGCTTGTCTCTTCATAACTTTACTCGTGACAAGCACATATTTAATTAAACTGGAAAGACACTTTATTTGTAAAAATTCAAAATGTTATAGCAAACCTCAGAAGTGAGAGGAAGGAATTTATTTACCCCTCCAGACTTGTACTTAACAACAAAAATTGTCAATTGCTTTAACTGGATACAAGGAGCTGCCTGTCCAGGGATGCCACCATCATTCTAGGCCCTGCAGTATTTCTTTGTCACCAGTCATTGCCTGAAAATTAATTTGATTGTACTTCTGTCCATGGTATGGTATTAATTAGTTTTCATACAATGTTTGAAGCTCTCACGACAGCTTTAAATAAAATATGAAAGGGAGTATGCAGTCCCATTAGAATTCCACATGCTGTATACAATTTTGTTCACGTCAGTTTGCTTTTAACAAGGCATCTGCTCAGCAGATGACACAGTTGGAAGAATCTGAATGAAAACAGTAACAATCCTCACTTTACTCTGTCCACCTCCAGTTGTGATAAATCATCTCAGTCAGGGCAGTTTCCCCAATACATTTGTTATCCTGTTCAAATATCAGAATGAGAAAGCCAACCAACTCCACAAATTTATTCGTGAATGACCAAAGGCGTGGGTTTTGAACCATTGTTTGTTTTTGTTGCAGAAAAACAATCCCTTGGACTGACACTTAACTGACTCATTTTCACATTTCCATTGATTACTGCAGCACTCTCCTGGAACACCAACATCTGATAAAAATGCAGACAAGCAGCTGCTCTCTTTGCCAGTCCCTGGGTTGTCAAGTTTAGAACCACAGCCAGAATTTTACATTGCCCAGGCTGGGTTGACAGCCAGACAGTGGGTATAAAATTTGAACTAATTTCATGGGTGCTGTTCCTGCCAGCTCCTGTCTCTAACCCCATCAGAACTTTCACACATGCCAACAATGGCACTAAAGAACTACCTGCTGCCCCTGTTCTTCCACAGCGGGCAGAGACCAGAGCAACATTTCACGTCCACTGGATCTCATTCCTTGGGACATGGTGGGTTCACACTTTATAGTCAACCAGGCCCACAGGAGGTCCTCAGACCTAAAGGTCTGTTCCATAGAACACAACCAAAGAATGGTTATAGCATTGAAAGAGAACATTCAACCAATCATGTCTGTACCACCCTCAGAATGAGCAGCTTAACCGAGTTCAACTGTTCCTCTCTATTTCCATAGCCCTACAAAGTCTTTTCATTTCAGATACTCAGCCAATTACCATCATTGAATCAGGCCTCACTACACTCCAAGGCAGTAGGTTACAGATCCTATCCATGTGCTGCATGAAATTGATCTTCCACATGGCACCTTTGGCTTTTTTGCTTTTCACCTTAAATCAGTGTCCTCTGGTTCACACCTCTTCCAAAAACGCGAACAGTTTCTCCCCGTCTTCTCTGATTGGACCCTTCACAATTCTGAGTATCAAATTTTCTCCATTCTTGTCGAAAGAAAACAGCCTCAAACCTTCAATCTATCCACATAAATCAAAGCCCTCATCTCTGGACTCATTTATATATCTTTTCTCCAACCCCTTTAATGTGCTATTTCCAATGCAAGCCCTATTAGCAATAAAGCTCCAATGTTGCACATACACCTCATCTTGGGATTTTCCACACAGAAGGTTAATCGCAGTTCACAATTTGTTTTTAATACATTCATGGGATTTGGGCTTTTCTGGCCACCCAACATTTATTGCCCATCTGGAATTTCCCAAGAGAAGGAAGTTATGAAGTGTGCCCTGAACCATTGTAATCAACTTGGTGTAGGTAGACCAACAGTGCTGTTACGGAGAGTGTACAAGTTTTTGAACAGCCCCAGATGGGGAGGGTCATCACTTGGAGGGAGATCTTGCAGGTTTAAGTAGTCCCATGTAATTGCTGCTTTTGTTTTTCACAGTAGTAAAGGTCACGTATTTGGGAGATGTTGACAAATTAAATCTGGCATGTTGCTGCAGTGTTTCTCGTAGATAATAAACACTGCTTCACTGTGTGTTGGTTGTGAAGGAAGTGAATGTTCAAAGTGGTGGATTTAGTGCCAATCAAGCAGATTGCTTTGTTCTGGATGGTGTCAAGCTTATTGAGTATTGTTGAAGCTACACCTATCCAGGCAAATGGGGAGTATTTCATCACGCTCCTGACTTCTGCCTTATAGATGGTGGACAGACTTTGGGGAGTCACATGGTGAGTTACTTGCCACAGCTTTCCTAGCCTCTGACTTCTGGCTGAAGATTGTTGCAAATGCTTCAGCCCCTTCTTTTGCACTGATGCACTGGGCTCCATCATTAAGGATGAGGCTATTTGTGAAGCCTCCTCCTCTAGTGAGCTGGCTAAATTTTCCATCACCATTCATATGGGATATGGATCTGTTCTGTTGGCATCGTTTACCTCTGTTTATCAAATGCTGTTTTTATACAGTTTGGCATGTAAAGTAGTCCTGTATTGTAGCTTCATGAGGTTGAGATCTCATTTTTAAGATGTTGTTGGTGCTTCTCCTTGCATGCCTTCCTACGCACTTCACTGAACAGGAGTTGATCCCCTAGTTTGATGGTAATGGTAGAATAGGGGATGTGCCAGGTCATGAGGTTACAGATCATGGTTAAACATATTGCTACTGCCATATGATGGTCTAAAACGCCTCATGGATGCCCAGTCAAGTGGCTAGATGATCATATACATCACAGGAGTGGTGCTGCACTGCACGATGCAGCATATCATCAATGTGAAAGTGGCTTTGTCTCTTTGCAGTGGTCACTCCTACTGTTATTGTCATGGTCAGATGCTCTGGTGGCGAGGACAAGATCAAGTATGATTTTCCCTCACCACTTACCACAAGCGTAGTCTACCAGCTCTGTCCTTCAAGATTCAGTCAGTCAGTGGTGGTACTACCAAACCACTCTTGCTGATGGGCATTGCAGACTCTCACCCTGTTGTCCAAGCGGTGGAGTGGTCAGGTTTGAGCTGGGTTGTGGAAATTTGCTTTTCTGCACTGGACATAGAAAAAATAGCTGGAATGAACCCGAATCAGGAGACATTCTTTTGTCTTTTATTTAAACAGTGGAGTTACGAGGACAGCACTGGCATGCCAGATCACCAATCCACATCACCACACCCCACCTCAACCGTCAAAACCTTTCACCCCCACCCTAACTGCTAACCCAGTAAACTGTTTGGTCACAACTAACGAACTATTAAAATAGGAAAGAACAAATGCTTTTTTAAAGGAATATCTGAAATCACCGAAGGATAAACTTAGGTGAAGCAAACTCAGTTGCCTTATGTGCAAAATCATTCAATGATTAATATTCAGCCCACATTCTGCAGCTTGTTCCATGAATTAGATACTTCAATCATTAATTTATGAATGATCGAAAACAATTTTTTTGTGACATTTCACCGCAAACTTTGACAGCATCAGAACACCAGGGACCCAGGTTCGATTCCACCTTCGGGTGACTATCTGTGTGGAGTTTGCATGTTCTCTCCGTGTCTACGTGGGTTTCCTCCGGGTGCTCCAGTTGCTTCCACAATGCAAAGATGTGCAGGTTAGGTGGATTGGCCATGCTAAATTGCCCATAGTGTCCAGGAGTGTCTAAGTTAGGTGGATCAGACATGGGCAATACAGGGTTACAGTGATAGGGTGGGAGGGTAGATCTGGGTGGGAAGCTTTTTGGAGGAGGCAGTGTGGACTTTTTGGGTCAAATGGCCTGTTTCCACACTGTAGGGATTCTATGATTCCATGACGCCCACAGCTGTTTCGCTGACTCTTCTCTATTACATTGCTTTAACTCATTAAAGTAACTTTGGTTAAAGGCCAACCAATACATAATAGAAGTGAATAAAAATTAGTTAAATTCTGATTCATTTTTCATTAAACATCAGTCAGTGATGTGCATTCTGCTCATTCAGTGGATTGTAAGGAGCTTTTCACAAGTTGGAAATTCAAAATGAAAATGTTCACTGATTTTGCTGACAATTTTTCTCCCGTTTTCTTTAATTCAACTGTCTAAGCCAATAGGATATTTCAGCACAAGGCATATAACTAAGTCCGGTTCTGCCCTCATCTGGCTTTAACACAAGTGCCTCAGGAGCTGGGTTCATTGGACCAGAAGATCTTCCCTTCTCTAAATATGTTTTATTTAGTGTTTACATCTAGAGGAGCGATTATTAGCAATACAACTGCTAAAAAAAATTAAAGTATTGTTCAAACTTTCTGGAGCATACCCAGCTATTACGTTATGAGAAAGTTTATTCTCTTAAAGAGTGGCTGCAACATTTTTTTGTTAAATCCAATACTTGCTCTGTGAGTGGATGATTAAACTGCTATTATTTAAGAATTCCAATCTCTGCACTAATGAAATTGTCAGTGCTGAAAAATAAAAAACAAAGCAATAAAAGTAGGGCCCACACTGCAATTTACACTTAATTAAAACATACTATGAAATGGCAACAGGTACACAAATGAACGAAAATGTCAAAGTCAAAGTCGGGGACAGCAAAAAGCTGAATGTAGGGAACTGAATTAGCGAGACAGACATGAACAGCAAATCCACCAGAATCTGTTAGCAGCAATACACTTTAGCATTTCAGCTAAAGTATCTTCGGAGAATCAGCAATCTGTTAAAGGACTTAAAAAATACGACAAGGAGATCAACTAGGATAAAAGAGAGTTAAATGTGCTATGGACTCCTGCATAGGCAAGCAGGAAATGGGTTTAATAGGTCGAAAAAAACTGATAAAGACAGCTTTCACAACTTTATCCTGTGGTGGTAAATGGTGAAGGACGAAAGAATGGAGAATTGCTGGATTTCTGGATATGAATAATTAGAAATGCTTGTTTCTTAGAGAAGTGGCTACCAGCAATTCTGAACTATCCTATTAATGTTCCTGGCTTAAAACCCCACTGAGATAAACCCCATATTCCTGACAATACTCATCAATCCATAGAAAGATTCCCTTGTAGATGGCATCTGAAGGAAATAGGGTCACCTAAAACCTTCCAGCAGTATATGACCATAGCTGACTGTGGTTTGAAGAGAACACCAACACTATTTTGAGTTTTTTTAGATCACTTCCATAGAATGGTGTAAAGAAAATGCCACTAACAAAGAGAAATGGATGTGTACAGTTTAATTTGAGGCTTTAACACACGCTGCCTGTTGCTAATGCTGCCCCATATCCATTCATGTCCAACACCCCCAATATTCTGCCTCTCCCTCCCCGCCTGCGTGTGGAGAAAGTTACTACACAATCTTAACATTCACACAGGTTCCTGCTGCTGCTTACTGCTACTTTAAGACATCTTCGTACTCCAAGCTTAAGCTACAGCAAATTTAGTTTTGTACTGTGTCGTGTGTTAACATCACCTTTACAGAAACTTCCTAAAGAGTTCACAAAAGACATTGGCGGGGCAGAGTGAACAGAAGTTTTAGAATATTTTGTCATCTGACATAGTGGAAAATATTGGCATTTCTCAGCAAACTCAATTAGTTTCCAAACTTGCCAAGTATTAATAATTAGCATAGGTCAGGCAGGACTAGATGTGCATCTCTCTCTTTTCCATCATGAAATGATGGAAGGAAAACACCATCTCTCAAATTCTACAATGAGCACTGATTCATGAGTTCATCTGTTCTACCCAAAACCACTTCTGCAATAATTCACATAATGGCAGCATGAAATATTTTGCTACAGAAATTCTTGTACTGCTTTCAAACTTCAAATACTTGTAAATACCAGTAAGTGAATGGGAGAGGGTGAAAGGAATGTTTCCACAGGATGAAGAGTCTTGAACTCGGGTTACAGTCTCAGAATAAGGGGATTGCCATTTTGGATCCTTTCAATTCCCTCACTATACTTCCCAAGATACTTGAAACCTTCCTACACTATAACCGCCCATCTTCCCTAGGTCTGGGATCCATTAGCACCTTGCTAATGGGATTGCCTACTGTCCTGGCAGCATCCACTGCTGAGTTCTTACTGTTGCTGGAACTCTTGGAGCTCCAGGCAACTCAGATCAGCCCAAGAGTGCTCTGCACCAATTTGGTCCATCCATAATGGCTTCAACAAAGGTTTCTTCTGGCCTGTCAGCTGGTCACCAACTTAAAATTCTGCCCCTGGATTAGGTCACGAACACAGAGCTTCTCGACCCAAGGCAGGGACATCTCCATTGCACACACAAAACCCCGCAGCTATAGTATTTACTTGGTTTAAAGATACCAGAGCACTTGAAGAATTCTGTGATATTGCGCAGAATGCCCCAGCAAAATTCTCATCAGCCTCGTACTTAAATTGTGTGTTTCCTTTATCTGATTTCAATCATTCAGTGGGGAAGCTTTGCACCTGCAATTTCTGCACCTGCAAGCCATTTACTCTCACTGCCCTCAATCTAAGTAACATACACTTGTCACAACATCACTGGGGAAATTCGTGATGAATGAGCGTGATCAAACTGTAGAGCGACACTGCACAAATTAACCTGCTCAAAAGATAATGCAAGGTGATAAAAATAATGGGCAAAAAAAACATGCATTTGGCAAAAGATCCTTGTTTGTTGATACTATGAATAAATGGCCAGGCTGCTTACCGGGACTAATGGACAGGATTCAGTCAGATAAGAAAAAAGTCGTCCTTTGATTCAGAGTGTGATGGAGAGTTAAGTCAGAGCTGGGCCCAATAGTAAAAATGCCAACTCCAATGAAATCAAAGGGTTTCTCCTGAAATATGCCCATTAGACACCTGCCTCCACTTCTCTTGTGACTCTTACTATTTATTGTGTCCTTATCTTTCTGTCATTTGATACACATCAGATCATGACGCAAAGTATCAATTTAAAATTAAGCAGAGGACCTTGGTTGACAATGGGACTGTATTTTCCCAGTGGCAAGGTGCCGGACTGGAGGTGGGACTCCAATTGATGAGGTTGGATTAACTCAATATCTGGGTCAAAGTGATGCCCACCCGCCACTGGGGGAAACACCTGACCTTTGTCTGGAGGCAGCCTCCATGCAGCAGACAGGGGCTTAGCTGAGACCTTTACCAATTCACAACCCCAACCCCCAACACATAATGGGTGACCCAATCCAGCAGGTCATCCCCCTTCATAATGATGGCTGTGGCAACACTTAGTTCTGACAGTAAGAAGTCTCCACTACAGTCAATTATGTAGCGCATTGATGTTACTGTTACATTGCTTGAAACCACGGGGATTACTGTACTCATTTTTTTCTTTATACGGTATTTCAATCCTCGTCAGGAAACTACACCAATCACCTCAAAGAATAAAATACCCTTATCCTGCAGTTTAGAACCTGTAAAGGTCAAGATACCAACCCACTTGTCACAATTTAGAACCAGAATTTAGTTACCAGCGCTAAGTCCTAAGTTTACCAGATCCCTGGGTTTTCTAAAATGCAATCTATTGAGAAACTTTTTAAATTGACAGTAGATACAAGCTCTTATCGCTGGGTTCCTGCTCAGAGTCACTATCTGTCAGCTTCCAGACTATTACAGACATTCCAGATACAATACAACATATAAAAAAATTTAAAACTGACCAAAACCCCAAAAATGACCAAAACACGTTAGGTGATTTAAGATGCTAACATATCCTGAAATCAGTAATTGTTGCAAATTAATCTTCTGCTTCTGCATTTATTTGCAAAAAAATCCATTTCTGTTACCAACATTTTTTCCTTTAATCTTCAGGACCTGTATTTTTGAGAGAGTATCAATGATACAGTGTGAATTCACTGATATCTTTAATACCTTCTGATTATTTCTGACTTTCACTCTGATCTGAAAAAGCCTGGGAGATGTGAAGAAACCCACTCTCCAGCCACAGATGTAAGCAGGTAGAATAAAAGCTGATAGTGCACCCAGATCCAGAGCAGAGAAAAACCCATATCTGTTAGATACATTAGAACATAACAGAAAACATTCTGCAGCCAAAGGAAAGAAGAATTCTCATTACTGATTAAGCTTGAGCAACTGAACCACCAGAAACTACAACCAAACCCTTGGACTGCTTTTTAGTATAATGTTTTGAAATAAATGCAACCCACCCAACCCCATTTAGAAGTTATTTAAATCAATGTTTGTGTTTTGTTGGCATATGACACGGATGCTTGCCTGCTGATAATCCACCTCTACCTATCCGAATGGCGAACTCTTCATCTGAATTCTTGGCATCTCCACCTTCCTCTTCCTTCTTCTCTTTTACTGCCTTCAGCTCCTGTTTGAGCGCAAATGCCATTTGGGGAGAATCGTCAATACCCTGGAATAGAACAGGTCACATATGGTCAGAATTTACATTTGTTTTCCAACATGTTTCCCTCTTATATACCTCTTCCCGTGGTATGTTTTATTCTTTTTGTATGTCTCAACACTGAGAGAGTACAGTTAGTCAGTTTCTCTGAATAACAATGCTTTCTGTACAGGCGTGTACCAAGAAAAGTGGGTAAGAGACTTGCCTTTCATGGAGGTGGGAAGGTTGTAGGGCAATTAGGAGAGGTGTTCAAATAATAAGTGGTCGGGACAGAGTCAAGACGGAAAAACTGTTTCCACTGGTGTTGTGTTTGACAACAAAAAGACAGCGATTTAAGGTCAATGGCAGAAAAAGCAAAGGCAACAGATTAATTTTGTTCATGCTGTAGGGAGAGGGAGGCTGCAAAGCGAGAAAACAGTTTAAATCTGTTACTAAAAACGGGCTCAGCTAATTTGTGAATAAATCTGGAACATTCTGCATAATGTTGCATTTGTTCAGGAGCTACTATATGGAGAAAATGTAGTTGATACTATTGAAATGAGCTTTCTGTCAATTGTTAAATTTAAATCTGAGATTGAGATTTCAGATGCTGTAAAAAGGGTAATAACTGCCTGGCTAAAATCTTCCAGCTTTGTACATATGCAATGGAAAAGCTTTAGCTATGAACTCACTGGATGATGGAAAGTGTGCTTCGTCTGGTGGCTTATTGTGTTTGGACATGTTTGCCAGTTACTTTGAAAAAAAAAACTTGTTGCTAACTTATGCCTGCTGACTTCTGTCAATTTAAATACTTTTAATGTCGAAAAAATGAATGCCTTCCTTGGTGTTGTTGCTTTCTGTTTACTGGAGTGTTGATAATTATTGCAGGTAATGATGAATTGTTCTAATGCTGCATCTGTACAAGTCCAAATAGTGCAAATATCAGCACAGTAATGTTAGAGTTGTACTTATGTTACTACATCATCTAATAAATGAGTAAGCAAGAATGAAAAAAGGAGTGAAAAAAATCAAAACTTGGTAAGTTCAGGGCAATCCAACTTCAGACTGAAGTCTTAGAAGAGGTACTAGGCCCTCTACTTATGTATCTAAACAGCTAAATGCTTGTTTCAGACACACGTTTTTGTCAATATGGGGGAAACACACCCCATTCATCACTCTGGATGTTATGTGCGCACCTTATACTGCAGAACAGGCACAACCCCCAAATACTTTCTAAGACAAAGAGCCTTACCCCATTCTACATTGATAGCTGACTAAAAACTTTGATTTTGAATGCAAACACTGTATTTTGAAGGGAACAATTGTTAAGGGAGGGTCGGGAGGGTCAGAAGGGAAATTGTTCCCACTGCCAGCCTTTGTGCAAGTAGAAGGAGGTGAAAAGTGTAAACTTAAGATTGAGGCAAATGATAGATGCATCAAGAGTAAAGGGGAGATGTAGAAGTTGACTGTAGATTAAGACACTAAAGAGAAAAAGAGGGACAGTTAGGGAGACAGAGGCACACAGAGGAGAAAGAGAAACAATAAATCACCAAGAAGCAGGGAACCAAAACTGCATAACAAAGACAGGTGACACAGGTTAAGAGATAGAGAATATTCTCCAATTTACTGTCTGTCATTCCACAAGAGATTGATTCGGGTAGTTTATATTCTTTTGCAGTGTATGACCATATCAAGTGAATTCAAATGTAAGCATCAATCCAAACAGAGTGTTCTGGCATTAAATTGTTTCAGGCAGGTCTTTAATAGATAGGAGTTTAAGAAATTAACTCAAATGCATTAAATAATTGTGCTTGGCCATTGGTTCTGAACTCACATCAGGATTAGCTGCCTTCCAATTTTTCAACACACTTAATAAATCTATAACACATCTCCACACAAGCATTCATCATCTCTAAGTAATTCCAACCTCAATAAGAGAACGGATGAAACAACAATGAACAGCACCACCTTCATCACAGATGCACAACACAACAAACATCTTTCAAACGGAAAGGTTAAACATGAGTCAGGAACGGAAGCTTCTTCTTAATTAAAAAAATGGTTGTTTGCTTCCATTTCAAATGCATAATAATGACAGGGCTAGCCTTCAGTTATATTTGAGCCATTATTAAGCATCGCTCGTGACTTTGTTGTCCCTAATACATAATGATGAAAACCTGCTTTCCATAATAATTGAGCCATCACCGTGCTTCAATAAGAACTTCATCTATTTCATTTTCACAATTTAGTCCTGGAAGGCAAGACAAATTCACTGTCATTAATTATTTGAGTAAATCAACCACAATATTAGCAATCAACTCACATTTTATCAAATCCAAGTATTCTCAAGTTTTTGCAGGTCCTGTTCAGATTGGAATTACAGACCAAAACAAAATCAAGATAAGGAGCAGAGGATGAAATTTAATGTCAGACTAATTTACTTACAAGTAGTGAACAGCCAGCTTAACACAGTTCATCATTAAATTCTAAAGAGAATTGGGAGATGGTCAAAGCGAGGGAAGTACATAGCTAATTGATTAAGGCAAGAACGTTGGGAATAACTAATTCCAATCCTTTAAGCAAATGGCAATCAATGGCAAGTGAAGTAACAACAGTTTGCATTTATATAGCACCTTTAACATCATACATGCCCCGATGTGCTTCACAGAGTGGTACAAGCCACATAAGAAGCCACATTAAGACAGGTTCCGCAAATCTTGGACAAAAAGGTTAGTTTTAAGAAGTGTCTTAATGAAGGAGAGGGCAGAGAGGTTTAGAAAGGGACTTTCAGATCTTAGGTCTTGGCTCAAGCTGGCCTTGCCAATCATGGGGTGAAGGAAATCAGGAATACACAAGATCAGATCTGGAGGGACAGAGTTCTGAAAAGGTGATGGGAATCATGGTCGATTGTAGGGGGTTACAGAGATATGGGAGGGTAAGGCCACGAAGGGATTCAAATACAAGGATGACAATATTAAACATGAGGGATTGATGTACTTGGAGACCGTGTCACACAGACAGCTACAAATGAATGAGACTTCAAAGAAGGACAACAGTGTTTTGGATGAGCTGAGGTTTACAGATGGTGGAAGATGGGCCAGTACGGCATTGGAACAACCGAGGCTAGGAATAACAATGGATTGAATAAGGTACTATTGTTATCACTGAAGCAAAGCTGACAGCTGAGGCTAGAATTGCTGAGGCATTTGGCTCCATCCCTCAACAAGTGGCACATTGTCCTGTTTGTTAAGTTGCAGAGTAAATCCATCATTCAAATACACAGTAAGGCCCAGCTTCCACACAAAATGTTCGTCATCTCCTATCATGTTTTTTATTGATCACCTTTAGAAAAATTTCAAATTATCACAGCCAGATAGTCAGCAAAAGCAACTTGTTTTTTTTTTAATTCATTCATGGGTTGAGGGCATCGCTGGCTGGGCAATATTTATTGCCCATCCCTAATTGCCCAGAGGGCAGTTCAAAGTCAACCAAATTGCTGTGGTTCTGGAGTCACATGTAGGCCAGACCAGGTAAGGATGGCAGTTTGCTTCCCTAAAGCACGTTAGTGAACCAGATGGGTTTTTCCTGACAATCGACAATGGATTCATGGTCATCATTAGTCTCTTAATTCCAGATATTTATTGAATTCAAATCCCACCATCTGCCATGGCAGGATTCAAACCTGGGTCCCCAGAGTTATCTGGGTCCCGGGATTAACAGTCTAGCAATAATACCACTAGGCCATCGCCTCTCCTGAGGGGAGGCTGCAATTTGAATACCTTGCTGGACATTAAGTAGGTACTTGAGACAAGCTAGCCTTTGTTATTCTGCTGTCTTGGAGAACTGTGTTCAGTGCAGCGAAGCCTAAATAAGACAGTGGACCAGGACAGGAGAACAACTTGCAAGATCTCATTAAACTATTAAATAATGTTACAGCCAAAGCTACTGTTTACATCTTCCCTGGGACATGGTGCATGAACAAAGTTTATCTTTAAATTACCCTTTCCAGAGTTATCAACTGCAAGTTTTTCGTCTCAATGTAATCAACATTTGGTTCAACCAATCACAATAAAATTATTCAACGAAATACATCCTAAATCACTGCAAAAGGAACCATGATAATATTGAAGGGCCAGAAGGAAAATTTCACAAATCATATTCATAACATTGGTTGGTTCACGGTAAATATTCATTTTCTAACTGACAATGAGTCAGTAATTTAGTCTGATATTGTTTGGAAAACCATGATTAATGATTAACCTAACGTTGCAGAGCTAACTTCTCTACCCTTAGTACTGGGTTGGAGAAGCCATCAACTTAATGTCCGGTTTATCCTGAAAGAAGAAATAATAGAATAGAATCACAGAATCCTTACAGTGTGGAAGCAAGCCATTTGGCCCATCGAGTCCTCTGAGGAAGATCCCACCCAGATCCACACCCCACCACCATCGTCTCAACCCCGCCCATACACACCCTACCCCTCTAATCCTGCATTTACCAGGGCTAGTCCACCTAGCCCGCATAGCCCTGGACACGATAGGCAATGTAGCACGGCTAATCCACCTAAGCTGCACATCTTTGAACTGGAACCCTTGGTTCAACAAATTGAAGAACTAGTCTTCAGAAGCTTGGTTGGTCATAGCAGCAGGAATAAGCAGCACCAAGACTCTTTGACAGGCACTGGCATGCCAAATGCTGACTTTTAATATCATCATTACTTGAATGTATACACACTTTACAGTGTCACGATCTGATGAGGAATGATGCAATGGCTTCCCACACTTTCCAGCCTTCAGGCAACCACACTAATGTTTTGTCAGAATTCGCTTACAAGTTCATTGAGAGTTCAACTGTTTAAATGCAGTGACTATAAAAGACACACAGACAGATCTTTTTGTCTAAGTTTTCAAAGAAAAGTTAACCGTACTCAACACCCGATTTATAAAAATGATTTAAGGCTCCAACTCACACTCGTTTTCAAGAAATTCACACATACACTACCAAGTAGGTTGCAAAGAGGGAGGGTAGGTTAAATTATTTAAGTGTCCCAAAATAAGGTTAATTGTATACAGAGCCTGTGGATTTACCACGTGGATGATTTCAGGCTGGTTTGGTGATCTTTCCAGACTCTGCCCCAACACAATTTAAGAAGTTGACAACGTCTGTCTTCTCAGCAGTCAGCAGCTGTTTGGTTAACATGGAAGATGCTGCCTGCAGTATTTGACTGGTCAGATGCAGGCAGGGCATAAGCTTGAGGAGTAGTTGGAGGGAGACAGCAAGAATGAGAGAAAGAGACAGAGAGCATGAGAAGGAGAGAAAGATAGAGAGAAATAGCGAAAGAGACAGCACAAGAACGAAAGACGAACCATGAGTCTTCTTGATGCTGCTCCCCACAGAAGGTCTCTTTCACCTTCTTCTGACCCTGGAAAGGTAGTTTCTTTAAACACAAAGGGTTAACTCGCTGATCATGTGTCCTCCATTTCCAAACTGGCTGTTTGCCAAATATAGTCCCAACGACATGGGGGAAGCGACATTCCAGGACTGCTGGTTAAAAGGATTAGAATGCATGACTGGTGCAGTCTACTTCTCAAACTCAATCACTTTGGACAAAGGACCCCGCCAACAGCTTTGTCTGTACCCACCTGAATAACACGTGATATCTGGAAGTTTTGTGAATGGTTCGGGAGATGGGTCACTCACTTGTTTAAGTTGACTCCACTGTGGGTTACATCAGGAAAGCACATCTTCTTTCTGATGGCTTTGGCAATTTACAAGGTGAAATTACGTAACTGTTCGGAGATCTTAAGAGCTGCCATTTAATTCACTTAAAATGCTATATTCAGTTGATTTAAAAACATATTCTGTGGTTTCAGGCCATACAATAAATCATGTACTTTTTGATGCAAAACATGGTTCTGTGACAATATTTTCAGTGGAAACTCAATTGCGGTGAGGGGTGACTAACAGGCAGGTTTTCTGAAGGAACACAGTAATAAAGTAATAAAGTTGGACGATAATATATTAGATGCAAGGAGATCAGGATGAATGACAACCCTGTTGAATAACACCACAGAGACCAGAGTACTGCACTTCCTAAGGCATTAAACAAATGATCTGAAGTACATCAGAGGTAGTAAGAACTGCCGATTCTAGAG